>NC_135497.1:437291605-437539843 GCF_052857255.1 Amblyomma americanum
CTACCTTACTTCCATTGAACGCTATCACAAGTCCAAAGACACGGTAGATTCGTTCTTACTGGCTGGACCCTGTTTCTTTATGCTAAAAAATTGCGGCTTCCTCGCCATCTGCAAACAGATGAACAATGTTACTGCCCTTTTATTGATGCTTGCAGTATCTAATCAGCCTTCCACTTAATTGCTTTTCCCTTCTTAAAATTGTTTTCGCATTGTTTTCAGGTTGATTAACTATTAGCCAAGAGCAACGAAAGGACATGAACAGACTGCCAGTGGAGGAGTTTCAGTTCGCACTTGAGAAAGCCTTCCGACCTCCACTGCGAAAACTTGTTTGGAAGTGAGCAGGAGGGAAATGAGCAAGCAGATAAGGAGCTTGCGATTAGAGTGATGAGAGCACAGAAAACTGAAGTAGCCAAAGAATGCACAGAGACTCTGCAGCATGGTGTTTGCATACAGGGCTAGGACAACTGCATCAGTGCTCAAGAATATCTGTAATTGTAAGCAGTTAACGTAGACATTTCCATTGAAGAGAATCTCACGGTCAGCTGAATAACCAGCTCTGTTATACAAAATCGCATATACTGTCAGCAACTAACAAATGAGCATGCTCTTGTACTTTTCAGACACACCATGCAATTGGCACACTTTGGAATTTAGGTTCACGGTGGATCCAAGCTATCCACAGTGATCCTCTACTGTCATTTAAAGGGGAAAGCACTTCTGGAACTGAAATGCTCACTTGCGGCATATGCATCTGGTTGATTTAATTAAGGAGGCGCAATGCAAAGTAGATTTTCGCTAAGATGCCGCAGGTTGAATAATGACAGACCAAACATGCCAATACCAGTTTCAAGCACAGCTGCATGTGGTAGGAAGCATTCTTTGTTACTCCTATATGCACGCGCACCACGCTGGACCTTTTATTCATATGACGAGAGATGAGGTACTCACGGAAACTCATGTTGAGGCCATGAAAGCTTTTTACAGAACATAATATTGCCTAAGCTTTGAAGGCAGGTAGGCTAATAGTGCAGTCAATATAAAAGACATCAGGTCATAGGGGTGTGTGTATATATATCTTATATATCTCCTATATAAATCTAGTATATCTCTTATCTATCTCGTTCATTCAGTATGAAAAACACTTGATTTAAAATTTTGCCAGTAGTTTCATAACCACGGAGTTAAGGAAGACTAAATATAGAGCAAGGTATGGACTACAGTGGCCAGGTTGACGTACACCGCGCGAGCCCATGCCTGAGTTTACCATCAGGTTTGTGGAAGGGCGCCTATCGTGGCGTGTTTACTAATTACGGGGAGAGATTTGGCTGTTCCTGCGAGCGCACATTCCCTCCACTAGCTTTCTGTCACCCCCTTCCTCGTTTTGTCCGGCGTGACATCCGTTTGAACAATGATAACGACAGCCGCGGCCCGACGCCCAAACTTCGTGCTCAGGCTAGTCCTGCTTCACTCAGTCGGCGATATCTACTCTGGCACTTTTTGCTTAATCATTTTAATAATTGCGAAATGCAAAACTAAAGCGCCACACACTCATATGTGCTTGTGGTTTATCACCTTGTGATTCGCCTCCAATACAGACCGAATCAGACTGTAAAAAATGAAAAAAACTGCCACCATGTAAACAGGGGCTTGGGTGAGAGCAAGCGAGAGAGGCGATGGGCGCATGCAGAAACAGCACCTTCCTCTCCGGATAGGTTGAAAACACGATATGATCAGCGCCATTGTACAGTCGCCCACAAAAAGTCTCTGCATCATGTGTTCCGTCTACGAATACGATAGCTCTGCTAATTGCCGCCGGCTGAAGACCACACTTGTGGAGGTGACAGAACAGGATTTTGACTTTCACCGCAGTAAGTGTGGCTTCCAGCCGCCAGCTAACGATAAGACTATCGGCTTTCTTTACGACGCATGTCGCCAGAGGCTTTTGTATCCGTCTGTACAACCTGGGAGTGCGTTCGGGACGCGCTCAAACTAAGGAAGATAGTACCGGAACTTTACCGCAGTAGGGGTCCTCTGCCAGACATACGATAAAATACGTATCAGAAAAGTTTCCAGGCAAAGGAATAAATTTCTTTGCTGCTTTTCATCACTTTTACAAGAGGCATACAAACGATTAGATTTGGAAGAGCCGTGGAAAATTTTATGCAAAGCACCTAAGTAATTTCTAATAATCACGTGAGACTGCCCGTAGCAATGACTTTAAAGGAACTGCAGCGAATGATCGATGACTTGGAGACTCGAAGCAGAGTAGTTGGACTTGTAACAGATAAGATGAAAGTAACGGTCAGCAGTAACTTATGACCCAAACTTTGAAATCTTCCTTTCTTTCGACCTCTTGCTAACCTTACTTGAAGCCTTCTTTCCCTTAATTTTCGATGGAGGAAGCCGACGTACTGTGAAATCTCCCCTGAACGTACCTCAAGGAATGAATTTATGCCGGGCGTCTGCGTCTGAAGGCATCTACTCCAAACTTTACGAGAACGCCTTTAATCAATAAAAAAAAATTCTCCTCGTTCAGATTTTAAATTGATTTCTGATATCCAGGCGTGACAATCCTTTCTTCCATTTCTGTTTACTAAATGTGAAAAACTGCCACAAGCGACAGCTAAACGGGATGCTGTCCAAAAAACAGTGGCAAGCAGGGTGCCGGAGCTAAATGGTAATCGATGGGCGCAACTTTGCGACGTTGTTTTGTGCAACGCCATCTGTACGTGTTGCTTAAGAAAACCAACATTCCTGGCGAAAGGTGTGTCACGGAAAAAATAGAAAGACCTCCTGAGGGAGCTTATTGGCAATTACAGCACAGTCGTCAAAATTAAACGCATGGACAGGTTCTCGGTGGACGGGAAAGCCAAAAATGTGCGCTGTCTCTAATATAGAGTTTTAGCTGACCGTTCTTACGGCCAGCGGAGAGGAGCGGACGAGCGCAGACGCCACTGCACATGCGCGCGTCGCTGGGCCGGCCAGCGTTTCTACGGAGTGAAGCTTACGCCCGCTAGGAAGCCCTCTTGACCAAAGCAGCTCAAAAAGCTGTAGGATAATGTAAAACAAATTTGGAAGCCCAAAAATAGTCAAGCAAATTCGAAACGTCGCGGCTACAGGTAAGCATATTTAAGTTCCGCCTTAAGACCCCCTAGAGCAAGGCCTATTATAAGTTTACCTTGTAGGAGGCGCTCCACTATCGTAGGCTAAGGACGAGTGGCTGACACATGCAGTAGTTGTTCCGAAGCACCTGATCGTTCAAATACCAAACCTATTTGATGACCATCGCCCGCCAGAAACTTGTCGAATACAGTGTGCAGAAAGTTTCACAAAGTGAAGCATCCTCTCCATGAAAAACAACTGACTCTGAATACAGCAATTCTCATAGCGTCTTTCATCAAGTTATGCATTACATTCAAATACAATCGCGAAGAAGCAGAGTAATGGTCATAAGTACAGTTTCCGTCAACGTCTTGTGTAAGACGCTGGAGCAGTGTGCACCACGCAGTACAAGCTGTAATTCGAAATGAGCCTACGGGTTCCGGGCAAAGTGCTAGCGCGTACCTTGCTTTGAGAGGTGTGCGGCTCTACTTCTGTTCAAGAGCTGCCTCAAAAAGCTAGAACTGCGACGAGGTGTCCATTTTACGGCGGGAGCTGCTCCCCTGGAGCGCTGCACAAAGGGTGAAGGAGGCTGTATATTCCATAACACACTGTAAGCATACATGAGCTCCGAGGAGTATAAATGGTAACTATCCGCTTTTAAACTCCTTATCGAAAATAGTGTGACCGGTGTAGGTGGTGAAAATGAGGAAATCCCCCTTTTTTTTACTGGCGTCATGAAATCAAGGAGTAAAATACAGCATTCACATGATTTTACTACTTTTCAAAACAGGAGTACGTCGGCTTCAATATTCCTTCAGGCCCTTTAAGCACTCCTTAGCGTCTGCCCGCCCCTAGTAGCAGCTTCTTGTTCGCTGCACTTGCAGGTGACGACGCCGGCTCGCTCATCGCTGCTTGCTTGCTTCTTGCCTCTGCTCTGGCTACTTTGTGAACGTTTGTCATGCTACAAGACACCGGATCGCCACCGCATTGCGCAGCAATGTGATGCACAGACTCTGCCACTGAAGCATCCAGCGTGTTTGCGGAATGCTTGGTGTTGCATTGCCTGCGACGGCAGTCCGCGAGAGGCTTAGCCAGCCTAGCTCAGTCCAGCCAACATGGTGGTGTGTGACGCGTCGACCTCCCTCTCTCCCCGCAGCCGCCAAGCTTGCAGTCCGCTCCTTTGCGGGCACTTACGTGACAAGAGACTTGACATCATCGACCTTAGTAGTAACATGCTGCATTGAGCATCTCACTCAAGCCGGCAATACGTGCAGAAGTAATGACTGGTCATTCCTCTACGCAGCATACAAATTTTGGCACCTACTGTTTCGCCGCGTTGACATGGCGGTGTGTGTGGCGCATCAGTCTCCTAGACACCGACGGCCCCTGGTTTGTTCGCTCTTACAGGGATACAAAAGACCGGATTTCACCGTCGTGTATAGGGGTAAGCAGTTTTGAACTCTCCTTTGATGCCACAGACGCGCATGCACTTAACGTCCCTCCGTCTTCATTGTGCGAAGACTTGCAGTGATCGCCGGGCGCACAGAGACGAAAGGCTTCATCCTCGCCCCAAGGAGCCAACTCACACAGCGGTCACTAATTAAGTATCTGAGAAATTTGTTGTTGTATGCGGATGAAAGAAATGTGTGGCTGAAAGCGAAAGTTTGGAAGTACAGTTGTGGCTCTTTACGTTAATACGTACAAATGAAAGTATGATCACTTTCCTCAGGGACCAAACCTTCTCCAAGTATTTACGCGCAATTTATATGAAAAAGCTGTACAGGCAATGAGCAGAGTAAATATGCACGGCCGTTGGGGTCCGTGAATTTTTATCGCGTTATTACGAACAGCAATGAGAACAGTGTTCACTCCGGATGCTCGAATAGGGTGTGGGCAAACATTGGCCGAACGTTCACAAAAACAGCACTTGCGGTGTTTAATTTACTCCTCAAAACAGGAGTATTTGCTATACTCTCCTGAACGGAGGAGTACTTTTAGTGTCCTGCGAGGAGTAAAACTATTACACCTCTCAAGACTGGGCTTCTTTTCCGAGTAAATGTCCTCATCATCAACGAGTATTCGTGCTCTTTTTAGTGCCTGCTTTACTCTCAGATACGGAGAGGTACCTTTGGTGTTCAAAGGAGTAAAACTTTTACTGCTCTTAGGACAGCGGTTCTTCCTGGAGTAAATGTTTTGATCATGCAGGAGTATTAACTCTCCTTTTAGTAGCTGCTTGACACTCACGTACAGAGAGGTATTTTTGATGCCCAGACGAGTATATTTCATATAACGAGGAAGCCAACTTCAAATACATTACTCTTATGGAAGTCTTATTTTATAGCTTTGTGTTGCACAATGAATGCGACAGCGAAGTTGCTGTGACTGATTTCAAACAATATTTTTTATTGAGTACAAAACATTCGAGCCAAATGCCCCGGACCTTGTTTTCGATGTTTGCAGAGAACCAATGCCATGGTACCTGTAGAGAATAAGAGGAGTGTCTTGACTCATGCTTCCTTTGGGTACTCAATTTGATTGTTAGCTTCCTTAATATATATATATATATATATATATATATATATATATGTGTGTGTGTGTGTGTGTGTGTGTGTGTGTGTGTGTGTGTGTGTGTGTGTGTGTGTGTGTGTGTGTGTGTGTGTGTGTGTGTGTGTGTGTGTGTGTGTGTGTGTGTGTGTGTGTGTGTGTGTGTGTGTGTGTGTGTGTGTGTGTGTGTGTGTGTGTGTGTGTGTGTGTGTGTGTGTGTGTGTGTGTGTGTGTGTGTGTGTGTGTGTGTGTGTGTGTGTGTGTGTGTGTGTGTGTGTGTGTGTGTGTGTGTGTGTGTGTGTGTGTGTAATATATGACGTTCCACGTCACACTCGCGGTAATACAGGACGAGCTACGTCCGCCGCTATGGACGAGGGTGGCGCTGGTGAACACTCTCAAGGTTCGCTTACACCCGGTAAACATAAATACCCACGAGAGCAGCAGATTGGACAGCCGTCGCCGTAGCTCAGTTGGTAGAGCACCGGACGCGATATTCGGAGGTCGTGGGTTTGGATCCCACCGGCGACATGGTTGTTTTTCTGCTGCTTTATAAGTAATTTTCTTTAAGCGATAGATTAATCGAGGTGTTATAAACCCACTGATCAGTACTACACACAAAAAAATAAACATTCCCCTATGCACCTTGATTTCGGTGACTGTTGGCTCCTTCATAAGCATATATATATATATATATATATATATATATATATATATATATATATATATATATATATATATATATATATATATATATATATATATATTGTAATGGGACCGACCGGCAGGAGTTGAAGCAGCGCAGCGAAGAGGTAGACGAGGTAAACGAAGTGCAGCTGGGATTTCGAGTGGGATTTCGAAGAAAAAGTGACGCCTGTGCTGTGTCCGTCGTGTCGCCGTCCGGCCGACGCCAGCCAGCCTGCGCTTCGAATAAACACCTTTACACTTGGTGGAGGTGGCTCGGTTGCCGTCCCGGTCCTCATCCTGCAACTTCGAAGGCGAACGCTTCTCATCCTCGCAACCATGCCGGAAGGTCCGAGCGAACCATAGCAGCCCATCTCTGCCACCATCTTTTGTTTCGGGGTACAGCACCAGCGTGACCCTACTCTATTTATTGGCACTGAAGACCAGGACGTCGACGATTGGCTGGCCTCCTACTAGCGCATCAGCACTTACAATCGCTGGGCGATTCCGTTAAACTAAGCAACGTACTCTTCTACCTCACGGACGTTGCCAACCTCTGGTTTCGCAGCCATGAGGCCGATCTTCCCACCTGGTTCTCCTTTAAGACGAGCTTTGCTGACGTTTTCGGTCCCCCCACCGTCCGGAATCTTCGCGCCGAGCAACTTCTTCGTGCTCAAGCACAGCTCCCTGCTGAGACATTAACTAGTTACATCGAAGATATCGTTGACTTGTACAAGCGTGTGAACCCGTCCATGACCGAAACTGATAAAGTCAACCACATCCTTGAAGGGATCGCCGATGACGATTTTCAGGTGCTCCTGGCGAAGAACCCTAGCTCGGTCGCTACCGTCATCCTGCTGTGCCAAAACTACGACGAACCACGAAAGCAACGCGCATCTACGCGGCAGGCCGGCGCGCCTACACAGGGTCTTGCTGGCTTGGACCTTAGTGGCTCGGCTTCTGAGCAGTCCCTGTTCATGCAGCACGTCAAAGCCTTCGTCCGCGAAGAAGTCGCCCGCCAGCTTTCTCCGCTGCATCACATTCCCGACCCCGGCTGCCCTCCTCCCGACTTGGCGCCATCCCTCGTGCCCACTATCCGGCGCGCTATTCGGGAGCAGGTAGCTGCAGTTCTACCATCCAGCCCCCCCCCCCCCCCCTCCTGCCCCTGTAGCAGCCCCACTCACTTATGCTGAAGCACTCACCAGTACACGGCGCTCACCAACCTCTGCCGCCTACCGTAGCAGCTCGGCCTTTTATGCTCCGCCGCCGTCCATGCAACCGCCGCCAGCCCCGTATCGTCGACCCCGCCGACGCCCTGCGAACCCTTAGCGTACCGACGACAATCGGCCAATGTGCTACTCTTGCGGTCTTCCGGGCCACGTCGCACGCCTTTGCCGTCAGCGATCCCACCGTTCTGGAGATGCTGTGCGCACGTCCTGTTACGGTTCCGAGCCGCCCTTACCTGGTGTCTCTTCTGGCTCATCTACGCTTCGCCCTCAGTACACGACTCGTCGCTCGCCTTCACCTCACCGACGTTCGATTTCTCCGATGCTCCGCCGCCCAGACCCCCTCCCAGAGGAAAACTGAATGCCGCTGTTCCGGAGGCAAGAACTGCGTGTTTTGCGAACTCGATAAGACCACCGTTTCCTCCTGCTAACGTGATTGAAGCGTCTGTTGAAGGCGTCCCCGTTCTCGCGCTCGTCTACACGGGTGCTGCCGTGTCAGTGATTAGGGACGCCCGTCGCCGCAAACTTCGTAAGGTGACAACGCCGCTGTCTCACTTTCCACTACGTACGGCCACCTCTCAGCGCATCCATCCCATCGCAGCCTGCACAGTCCCCGTTTCTATCAATGCCGTCGGATATACCATCTTGTTTGTTGTGCTGAGCGCCTGCTCTCACGATGTCATCCTCGGCTACGATTTACTCTCGACCCACGGCGCTGTGATTGATTGTGCCCGTCCTGAACTTGAGCTTTCTCCCGTGTATAATGTTTCATTGTGTGACCTGCCTGTGTGCTCCGCAAAGCTTCTTGTAGCTGCCGACACCGACAAACCTCCCTTCTCTTCTGCCCTCGTTCCGCTCCGAACTGTCTCTTCCCTCAGCAGCCCTGTTATTTTCACACCCACCGCAGCCGCCACCCGCCATCACCGCCTTCTGCTTCCTTTCGCCGTTCTCACGATTTCCGACGGCCACTGCGCCATGTAGGTCACCAACCAATTTTCTTGCCCGTCGTCTGTTCTTCGCGGCTAATGCCTCGGCTCTATTCAAGAAGCGGACCCTGCTCTGCTTCCGAGTTCTCCGATACCCGTGCCTGTCCTCCAGTTAGTTACTGCCTTAGCCTGTTGTGCGACTGCGCCCGATGCGCTTCCCTCCGACGTCTTTAATCGTACCATCGCTCCTGACCTTCCGTCCGCTTACCGTGACCAGCTCTTAGAAGTTCTCCACCGTTTCCGCAAATCTTTTGACCTTTCTCAGCCCTCCTTGGGGCGCGCGTTGCCCGTCTCTCACGCAGTTGACACTGGTACGCACCTCCTTTGCGCCAGCGACCGTACCGCGTCTCGTCGAGTCAGCGCCGCGTCATCCGTGACAATGTTTACGACATGCTTCAGCGCAGCATTATACAGCCCTCTGACAGCCGTTGGAGCTCTCCTGTTGTCCTGGTGAAGAAAAAAGATGGCTCAATCAGGTTCTGTGTGGACTACCGCCGTCTCAACAAAATCACTCGCAAGGATGTTTATCCTCTATCCCGAAACGACGACGCACTGGATTGCTTGCAGGGAGCAGAGTATTTTTTAGCTCTCGGCTTACGCGCCGGCTACTGGCAAGTGCCGATGGCTGCCGCTGACTGGCCGAAAACCGCTTCGTCACCCCAACGGCTTGTGAATTCAATGTGATGCCATTCGGCTTCTGCAATGCTCCGGAAACATTCGAGAGAGTGATGGATAATATTCGCAGGGGCCTAAAATGGGAAACGTGTCTATAGTACCTGGATGACATTGTCATTTTTCCAGATTTTCCTTCTCATCTTCAATGCCTTTAGCGCGTACTCACGTGCCTTACTGACGCCGGGCTACAACACAACATGAAAAAATGTTACTTCGGTGCTACGCTGCTGACAATATTAGGTCATGTCATATCTAAAGACGGCATTCTTCCTGACCCTGCCAAACTTCGTGCCGTCGCTGGCTTCCCCAAACCGACCACCTTAAAAGAACTTCTCAGTTTTATAGGCTCATGCTCATATATTCGCCGCTTCATCCGCAATTTCGCCTGTATCATCGCCCCTTGAAAGCAGCTTCTTGCCAACAGCCCGAACCTCTCTTCTTGGTCCCCAGCCTGCGATATCGCGTTCAGTACTTTACGTCGCGTGCTGGTCTCCCCCAATCCTTCAACATTTTGATCCTGCCTGTCCGACAGAAATTCACACTGACGCGAGCGGTGTGGGCTTGGGCGCCGTTCTTGCGCAGCGAAAGTCTGTGTATCCGGAATATATTGTCGCTTACGCCAGCCGCGCCCGCACCAATGCGGAATCGAACTATTCTGTGACAGAAAAAGAATGTCTCGCCATCATTTTGGCGATTGCAAAGTTCCGACCTTACATTTATGGACGGCGTTTCTATGTCGTCACAGGCCATCACGCCCTTTGCTGGCTATCCTCCCACAAAGATCCTTCTGGCCGACTCGCCCGCTCGGTTTCACCTCTCAAGGAGTTTGATATTCACGTCATTTATCGCTCTGGCCGGAAGCACTCGGACGCCGCCGCCCTTTCTCGTTCACCGCTCCCATAAAATTCACGCTCTGCCCTCGTCTTTGCCTACGATCTCTCGTCGTTCGACGTCCCTGATATGCTCTCCGCACAACTGAAGGATCCTTGGATAACCTCTCTGCCCACCTTCCTGAACAATCCCTCGCCGCATTCTTCGTCCCGGACCCTTCGCCGCCAAGCCCACCATTTCGCCGTTCGTGATGGCCTCTTATACCGCCGTAACTACCTCTCCGACGGGCGAAAGTGGCTATTGGTGACACCCGACACCTCCATGCTGCCATTTGGGCCTCTTTCCACGTCGATCCACAATGCGGCAACGCCGGTGTACTGAAAACATATGCTCGCCTTCGTATGCGATATCACTGGCGAGGTATGTAGTACCACTACATATGTCAGCACATTCGGTCATGCACCGTCTGCCAGCGTGGCAAGAAACCGCCCCCCCCCCCCCCTCCCCGCCGCTCCTTTGCAGCCGTTACCTTGCCCTGGCCGACCCTTTGACCACGTCGGCATTGATATTTATGGCCTGCTTCCAACTACTTCGGCTAACAATCGCTGGGTCATCGTGGCCGTTGACCTCTTAACACGTTATGTCGAAACGTCGGCTGTCAAATCTGCTACCCGACCGCGGCGGCTGCGTTTTTATGGAGACAAAACGGTAAGCCGCCCCTGTGCTGTGCGATGTCAGTGCACGTTAAAGATCCCCAGGTGGTCGAAATTATTCCGGAGCCCTCCACTACCGCACCTCTTTCTTCCTTTCATCTTTTATTCAAGCCTTTATCTCTTCTCTTACGCCGTGATTCAGGTGTCCAACGATATATGAACCAGATAGTGCGCCATTTCCTTTCCTCAAAAACCAATTATTATTATTACAAATCTGCTACCGCAAACGATGTCGCTCGCTTCATTCTACACAGTCTTGTTCGTCACGGCGCCCCGAAAGAACTGCTAAGTGACCGCGGCCGTATTTTTCTCTCGGACACCGTCGAGGCCCTGCTAAAGCAATGCCAAATCGTTCGTCGCTGCACCAGCGCCTATCACCCACTGACCAACGGCATGACTGAGCGGTTCAACTGCACACTCAGTGACATGCTCGCCATGTACGTTGACACCGCCCACTCCATCTGGGACCAAGTGCTCGCTTTCGTCACGTACGCGTATAATACGGCCATGCAGACAACGACGGCGTTTTTTCATTTCTTTCTGTTATATCGCCGGAAGCCTACATCCACATTGGACACCATCCTTCCCTATCGCACTGAGCCTTCCGATACCACATCACTTTCCGAAGCTCACCTGTATGCCGAAGAGTGCCGGCAACTTGCCCGCTCTTTCACTACACAGCTCCAATGGCATCAGAAGCACCATCGGGATTCCTTGAACCCTGCCTCGTCATACCCATCTGGCGCCCTCGTTTGGCTCTAGGTGCCTTCCTCCACTCCCGGCCTCGCCACGAAACTGCTTTCTCGCTATCACAGACCTTACCGCGTTGTGGAACAAACTTCTCCTGTGAACTATATCGTTGAGTCACTCGCTCTCCCTTCGGACCACCGTCACCGGGGGCGTGAAACTGCACGTAGAGCGCCTCAAGCTTTAGTATGATCCGCCCATGCTTTCCACCCCGTAAGTCGCCAGGATGGCTCCTTTTCCGGCGGGGAAGTGACTGTAATGGGACCAACCGGCAGGAGTTGAAGCAGCGCAGCGAAGAGTTAGACGAGGGAGACGAAGTGCTGCTGGGATTTCAAGTGACGCCTGTTCCTGTGTCCGTCGTGTCACCGTCCGACAAACGCCAACCGACCTGCGCTATTTTTTTTTGTCACTTGTCAGAAAGTTCCTCACGCATTCCGCTTTTCACACATGCAGTGGAAGCTTGCATGCAATTTCCTTGCTGCTAGACCCCGCAGCGGCGCATTTTGAGGTAGTCGTCATTCTGCGTACAGGTGAAAAGCAAGGCAAGGGTGACTAATACAGCAGAAAGAGCGAAGATTTATTGTAATTTCTTTGGCACTGTTAGGAATAGAACCCTACCATTAGCCCGCTCCTTCCCACCCCCACCTGTCTTCCATTATTCTTGGCCCTCACATTCCTAAACAGAGTTGAAAAAAAGACATTCGACGCACGTCTGTCTGGTTGGGAAGGAAGTTAAGTCAGAAGGAACACCATCTAAAAAAAACGAAAAAAACAGCGTTTCAGAAACTACATGCTTCCTTCATCAGGTGTAACGGCGGGCGAGTTGCAGCTAGCATTTTTTAAGCCGTCGGTTATTCATCCGCCCGGTCACTGGACATAGACCGTGGAAATGAGATGGGAGGGAGGGTTTCTGGGGAGCGGTTAACATTGCCCTGCGTCTGCTGAAAATTCCATGGCTCAAGTAAGGGTCTTCTGAGCGGGCGCAGCTCAGTGTCCAGCACAATAGTTTCCTCAAGTCAGTCTTGACCCGCGCTCCGTTCTGTTCATTTGTTTGACATCCGCTATGCACTGCTTCATTCTTTCGGCGAAATGCTTGGTTTCGCCGCTGCACGACCCCAAGCACTTCGGGCAAAGGATATTGTATACTTGTGTATGCTTTATTCTTTTTTCTTTCGCGGCCTTCTCGGGATCGGCAGTTTAAACCGGAACGCTTGCCTCCACGAGTTTCACATAAACGGAAGGAGATTGTAAACTGGAAGCGAAGAGGAAATATCTTTCCACATATTTCAAATGCGAAGAGCTTCCAAGACACCAATTTTGTAACTGGAAACTACACGACCCCTTGTCCGCTGCTGAAAATCGCTGCTACGTTAAGCCGCCACCAACCCGGAAAATGTAGCAATTCAGGCAATCTCCTTGGGTGCTAAGGCACCGCCATATCCTTTGCTATGATAACAAAGAAAAAATCGCTTGCTTTTTTTGCATCATAGGCGCCTCTTAAAAAATGAAACGAAGCGAATGATCAGGGCACGCAAGGTTTCAAAACCTCGCATGCCCTGCTGTTGCACAGCCGTTGGGGTCCGTGAATTTTTGTTACGTTATCGGGAACAGCAATGAGAACAATTGTTCTCATTTCTGTTCGTAATAATGTAACAAAATTCCCGTGAATAGTGAATAATAAGAAATTTTTCACGTAAATAGTAAGAAAATGGCGAATACAGCGCTGATTTACATGCCTGGCTCCGCAGTCTGGTACAAATTTATTTGAAGTAATGAATTATGGCAAGAGAAATCTTGTTTTCAATGTAGAAGACTTGGAAACGACTTCATAAGGGCATTTATAATGTAACTATTTCTTCGGATCATTACACAGCAGGGTAAAAATTTACAGCCGCAGGAGGTCTCTACTACTCTCCCGTTGCAAACACTTTGCAGGCGTTACTACGGCATCATCAGTCCACCGTCCCTTCCACGGCGCTGAAGACTGGAAGAAGCGGAGGCGCGTAGGCAACGTGCGACGTTCGGACTAGAGTGGACTTAAAGCTAGAAGTTCAGACCACGGCTTTGTTTACGGCATTACCCGTCGTACTGGACTGACTCGGAGTGCTGTCGGACAGGCATTATCGTGAGCATCGAGACGCTTTCCAGATGCCCGATGACCTGTTCTGTCAGCATTTTCTTCTGACGGAGGACTCGGTGAGGTTGCTGTGTGACAAGTTGTTTGACTTAGCAGTTGGTCAGCCGGGTTTGAGTCGCTGCATTCACGCAGTCACCGACGCTATTCGAACTACCTGGGGCACAAGTGGATCTCCTTGCCATACTCTCCGGCTGAACTGGCGACCGCGCGCGAAGGCTTCGAGCTGCTGGACCGCAGACTCCCGGGATGTGTTGATGCCATTGATGGGACATTTGTCTGCATTTCCGAACCATCTGACGAGGTCAACAGACCGACGTACTTCTGAAGCAAGGAGTACTATGCCTTGAACATCTTTGTGGTAAGAGCGACAACAATCAACTTTGTAGCGGTGCTCTTCGGTCCAAGACCTTTAATCTCCTGTAACTAGAAACATGCCGCCGTCGGCACTCGTTAGCGCCCCGCTTACCTGTACTTCTCAATAGACTAAAAAGAGAACTGTCTGCTGTAGAAAGCGGGTAAACATTTTGGACCTGCAAAAGAAACCAGAAAAAAATGCACAATCGTGCGTTCTGAACAAGAAATAAATTCGTGGAGCCCCCAAACTGACAGGAGTGCAGCCTTTGTGATTTTGTGTATTTCGTTGCTTCTGACTTATAATATTCTAGCAACGTGACACTGCAAGATAGAGAAAGAAAAAAGGTAGTAAACAGGCACTTCCACATATAGCTCGGTGCAGGCTCATGAATTTGATCCTCTCACCACTGCACGTACGCAGTACTGACAAAAAAGTTCACATTACTGGAGTAGTGGAACTTGCACAAACAAGGTGCTCTTGGACAAGGAATACACAATATGAGCTTGTTTGCATTGCTCATGTCACCCACAACGTTATCGTCATTTGTTTGTGACACTTTTTGGCGGGTGATACCGATGTTTCCATTTCACTGTGGGATTAGATTCCGAGTGCTCAGTTCAGCGAGTTTTCCAGCCTCTTGCGTTTTATCTGCGTCAAGCATCACAGTCAGTCAGTTTGATTTCATGGTTATCACATACCATCTTCTGCTGTGCAGTATATTGTAGCATTATGCGGTTGAAAATGCAATGGAGGAAAGTCGCATTTCTGCATGTCTTGGCTAGCAAAAACTCCTTCATAAGGTTAAAAAAACTGCTAACAAAACAGACGGCGCCTGAATCTGTTTACTTGCAACAAAAAATATGCACCTACGCCACATCATAGCTACCTTAGTACGTATATTTGCTTACACAAGTAAATTGGGCGGGTAAAAAATAAATATTTCATCATGTTTCTGCACAGGCGTGGGATGCCAATCTTCGCATCACGGCACTTGACACTACTTTTCCGGGGTCTGTGCATGATTCCATCGTGTGGCGGGCATCACTGGTGCAGCATGCACTGTGCAATCACAATATTCTCCAATCTGTGGAATATATACTAGGTATGTGAATGCTGGCAAAAGTGCAAAATAGTTCCATTCAACAAATCTAAATCCAGTCAGTAGTTCTTAGACAGCAGTTGCATGCAGCTGGTTAAGTAATTGTACAGTGAACACCAAGCACGCATTGTGCGGGGAATTTGCTTTCAGATTCAGGGTTTCCACATTTCAGCATTGGTGTCAATGAAGTTGTTGCATTATTGGAACTGCCATCGTTAAAGAAATAAGAGACCAGGGACAGTTGAGGCTTTAGTTTAAAGCCATTAGGACAATGAGTACATGTCACCTTTTTCTTGCAGAAAAATTGCGTCCTGAGGTTATGTAAAGCAGCCATTATTGCAAATGAGTCAGTAACCACAACTGACTTAACATATGCATGAATAACATAAATATC
This sequence comes from Amblyomma americanum, assembly GCF_052857255.1. Classification (NCBI taxonomy): domain Eukaryota; kingdom Metazoa; phylum Arthropoda; class Arachnida; order Ixodida; family Ixodidae; genus Amblyomma; species Amblyomma americanum. The sequence continues at coordinate 437,307,096 of NC_135497.1, forward strand.
TCAGAATGCAGATTTGCTTATGCCTGCACATTGAGTGAGTAAAAAATAAGATATTTGTTCATGTTTCTTCAAGGGTGAGCAAAGCAGTATGCAGTAGTATCGTAGCTATGTCACAACATAAATATCACAGAATGCAAAATTGCTTATACTTGTGAACCGACTGGTTGGAAAATAAGACATTTCTGCGTGCCTTCGCGCAGAAATGGTGAGGTGATGTACAATTGAGGCTTTTCTTCAAAGCCAGTATGTCTAAAGCTACATGTCACCATTTGCATATAATGAAATTACACGCTGGCAAATTGCCTGTATCATGGGTGATCACACTGACAGCAATAGTTAGTGTATCATAAATAGAGGTCTTCGTAAAGCGGGAAGAAAAGTAAGAAATGATGAAAAAATAGTGGAGTGATCAATTCATGCACCCAAATCACAGATGTTTCACTGTTAGTGCGAGCATTTTGCGAAATGTCAGTCTTCATTGACCTGTAGGTGATGGCGCCTACCCGCTGCAGCCATGGTCGATCACGCCTATCCCAGGATGTCACGCTCCTGGCAGTCCTGCTGCCAGGTTTAACAGTGCCCATTCATCACTGAGGTTTGTTGTCGACTGAACGAAAGGTGTCCTGAAGAGGCGGTTCAGGTGTCTGCAAAGCTATCGCGCACTGCAGTACGAACCGGAGGTCGCAGCAAAGACTGTTGCAGCTCGTGGAGTGTTGCACAATGTGTGCATATATTCACGACTGCTTGAACTTGACCTCCCTGACAGCAATGACCCTGATGGTGACACAGACCCCTGTGATGACAACGGTGCGTTTCCTGCTCAGCACCAGGCAGGCGAGTATAAGCGTGACCAGCTGCTGCAGACATTTGTGCGCCAGCCCCGCCTGTAGACATGTTGCATGTCCAACCAGCAGCCACCTCGCCAGCGCCTGACACCTGCCCAGTGTCAGCCACCTCACCAACACCGGCCTCCTCGTTAGCATCAGCCACCTCGCCTGCATCAGCCATCCTACAAGCAAGGATTAGCAGTATTGCATACTTTATATCATATAGCAACAAGCATGTCGCGCCGTATATTTCTACGTTTTTTAAATTGAAAACCCCGTTCCAGCTATTTATTTAACATATTCTTGCCACAGCAAGTGCTATGTTAGATCTTTGCTGTCTGTGAGCACTGAACGCTGTTTTCGCCGTATTTTTCTCTTAGGCAGAAAATCTCTTACTTCTCACTGCATTGTGTTCATGAAGGGGATGTGCCTCGCAACGAATTCAGTTTCAGTGGTACTGCAGAAACGCAGTCTACGGTGTGCAGCTTCAAGCTGCGTGTTTCATGTGGTGAGTTGTGTGGTGATGCAGTGTCGTGAAAAGTTGTTACTGTGCATAGTGTTCTTTACAGGGGCAGTGAAACATTTGGCAGTCATGTCATGGTCCACATTGGCAGTGGTCGTCGTCCCCTTGCACCTGCCAGCATTGAATTGTTAAATGAGGTGGACGTCATCCGCCATTACAAGTGGAACAAACTGTGGCCAAGTACTTGACCTTGCACCGTGTCTACCCTGCACTCTGTGAAAGGCTCCTGCACCCTGTTCCCCAGCCATTTCTTCTCCTAGCCATTCTAATCCTAGTGAACTGCTTAGAACAACTGAGCTGCATGTGTTCGATTTTCTAAGCTGACACACGGTCTGCAAAACACCGTGGCCAACAAGTCGCAACAACCAACTCAACAAATTTTGATGTGAGGCCACTTGGAAGATGAAAAGCCCACTCGCTTGGTCCTGTGAAGCTGAACTGTTTTGGAGGCTTAATGATGCCATCCGTGCAATGTGGGCTGCATGTTGATGCTATCTTCAAGGTTTCTGTGCTGCTGCCATGTAGTGTCAGTAGGTATGCAGCATACCAAGAGAACAGTCTGTGCATTCACAATCTATCAGTAAAATAACTTCTTCCCTGTCCTCAGTGCCTCCAGTGCGGAGCCTGGGTCGTGGGTGTTATGTTTTGGTTACAGTTCACTGGCAGCCACTGGAGCACCGTTTTACTACTCTGGCCACCAGCATCGCTAAAGGTAACAAGGTGCGCAGTCTGTAGCAAGCCGTATCTTTCTGAGAGTGGAGTTTCATCTGGTAGAGAGGTGTTTACGCAAGACAAAACGGGCAGCGTTTTGCTGTGCTTTTATCGAGTCACGAGCTTATTGTGACTGATCTCTTGCATTTTTGCAACCATATCTATTAATTCACCTATCCATACGTATAGCTACATACTCCATATAGTCATAGCCACATTTCCCAAGGGTTTGTCATCCAGGCTTATTTTTGATAACTATTTTTGAGCCAAAATTATACGTGACAGTGGCGAAACGAGCACTTCCGTTGTGGTTGCGTTCTGGTTTGTTAATTCGGTTGTGCATATATGCGTCTCAGTTTGGACGTTCTTATTCTTGAACCCGGCATATATTTGTGATGCAGAACGCCTTGATGACCCGCGGTGCAGTTGTGAAGCTGTGTTTGAAAAAGTTTAATACAGCTTATTTGTTTAGTGGTCTATATGTTTGTTCCATACAGGGCAGAGGCCTCTCTCGTCTTTCCAATTAAACGTCTTTTGCCAGCTGCGGTACCTTATCCGGCAAAAGACATGAATAATTAAAGAGACAGGATGATAAATATGTCTATTTACTTAAAATAATAAACACAGTGAAGGAACTTGGCAGTAATAAAGTATTGCAGCAGAAAATGTCATTTTCATCTGAAGCGCATCTAACATAGCTAACAATGTACAGGCGTATTTCCTATTTTTCGGAGCGTGATGCCATAGAACTCAAATAATTTTGCGAAATGTCCGCATCACTTGAACTGTGGATATATCTGTACAGTGACGTTGGCATAATGACATATTGCCACAGTCCCAATCAATCCAGTGGCGTCATACCGCGGCCGAACTGTTTTAGATGGGACCTGCCATGCCTTGCGCATTCGAGGGGCTAGAGGTTTTCGTCTTCTTCCTCGCTCTAGCTGCCTGCTGTCTTGCATGCCTAGCATGTCTAATTAAACCTGTTTTGAGTGCTTCGACCGTTTATCGGTGACATATTTGGTGGAGGTGCAGGGTAACGGTCCATGTACGCTGACCTCAAGGACACTTTTGACGTCAGTTCTCAACGCGTGGCTACAACACCAGTCCACAAGGCGAGCCGCCGCCTGCGAGGCCTACAACCAGAGTTCGGCCAACTCGCTAGACCAGCAAGGGCCATGACGTCCGCTACGGCTAGCCAGACAAGTCAGCATTCCGGGAATGCCCCACCGTTCGTCCTTTACACGCCTCGGTCGCCCCCATCATTCCACGGTGAGAGGTTTGAAGACGTCGAAGATTGGTTGGCCGGCTTTGACCGTGAGGCGGGCTTCAACGAGTGGGACGGCGAGCGCAAATTTCGGAAAGTGTACTTCGCACTACAGGACGCGGCCAAGACGTGGAATGAGAACCACGAAGCTTCCTTCACTAACTGGGAGATATTTCACCGAGAGCTCTTAGCCACGTTCAACGCCAGCGAACGAAAGGAGAAGGCTGAAATCACCTTGCAATCGAGGTCTCAGCAGCCGAACGAGAGCGTCGCCATGTTCATCGAGGACATGACGCGACTCTTCAGTCGCGCCGACCCTGCTATGCCCGAGGACAACAAAGTACGCCACCTAATGCGCGGCGTCAAAGAGCAATTGTTTGCCGGACTGGTACGTGACCTTTCAAGAACGGCGGCCGACTTTGCCAAGGAGGCAACAAGCATGGAGCGTTCTCTCCAAGAACGGGGCGCGCTCTACGGCCGTCAGGCTATTGTAGCAGCCGCTCACCACTGCACGCCCACGTCGTTACCCACTGAGGAGCTTCGAGAGCTTATGAGGAGCCTGGATGCGCGAAGAACTCGAGAAACTTCGCTTCGAAGCTCCACAAGCCAGCGTATCTGCCATACCGGACGTGGTCCGAGATGAAGTCCGGCGAGCTGTTCAGTCGCCACCAGCTTCGCGGTCAGCGCCTTATGTGATGACATACAGTCAAGCACAACAAAGTCGTCCTGGGCCAGTGAGACAAGCCTTTTCCCCCGTCACTCCTGTGCCTTCACTGCGGTACCCAACTGCAACTGTACCCATCGTACCGCAGGAGCCCCTGTCCACCATGAGCAAAGCGCGCGTTTGGCGTACGCCCAACAATAGGCCACTCTGCTACCACTGTGAGGAGCCCGGCCACATCCTCCGCCACTGCACCTACCGCAGAATGGACTTAAGGGGGTTTCCACCTGACGCACCTCGACCACGCTACGGAGAACGGCCGCGGGACATCGAGCAGTATCTGTCCGATAACGAGCAGCCAACGACTTCGCGGGGACGCCAGTCCCGGTCGCCATCCCCAAGGCGGTTTTCTTCGCCAAGCCACCCGTATTTTTCTAGCCAGTTCAGAGGCGCGTCCCCACACCGGGAAAACTGAAGACGGCGTCCCCCGGGGGTAGGACCGCCGCTATTGGATCAAGTCAAGATCCTCCACCCGACGATTCGCGGCTACGATCCGACCGACGACGACCTCCCCCGACAACCTCAACAACGATGGGCTGTGACCGACTGGTGTCTGCCGAAATCTCAGTGATCGCTGATAATCGCGATGTGACTGCACTTGTGGATACCGGCGCTGACTTTTCTGTAATTAGCAGTCGGCTAGCTACGGCCCTCAGAAATGTTCTGACCCCTTGGTCTGGACCCCAGATCCGCACCGCCGGCGGCCATGTGGGTACGTCAATTGGCGTCTGCACGTCACGAATCAAGATCCGCGGTGCTATTTTACCTGGTTGCGTTGCTGTGCTACCCGAGTGCTCGAAAGACCTGATACTTGGTTTGGATTTCCTTCGGGAGTACGATGCTGTCATCAACATTCAGGAGCTGGTCGTGTCATTTTCCACTCAACCCCCTGTTGACGGCGATCCCGAGCCACGCGGTACTAAGTTACGCGTCTTTGACGACCACGTATTAATCGCGTCAAGAGCTAGCATGTTTGTTACCGAACATTGCGACATCATTACTGGTGCTCGTGGCATCGCTGAAACCAACATGTCGCTGCTCCTTGGTCTGCAAGCCTGTGTTGCTCGCGTAATTGTCCAGCTGAACAATGGCCGAACCGAGCTCCTGGTAACCAATTTTGGCTGTGAACCTCAGTGTTTGCCTGACAGAACAGTTATTGCGTATTTCGAAGAACTCGGGGAATTCGCGGGACAGCACGCTTTGTCCAAAGCCTCGGTATCAGTGGAGGCACCGACCACTCCCATAAAAACTGACGTGAACCCGAACCTCCCGTCTAATCAGAAACGTTGCCTCGAAAGCGTTATCCAGTCTTTCTGTGAATGCTTCGCCTCGACCTCTAAGGTTAGGCAGAAGCCGCTCACAAAGCACCGAATTATAGTCGACGCCAACCAGCGGCCGTTATGTCAGCAGTCTTACCGGATCTCTTCAAAGGAGCGTGATGCCATTCGCCGCCAAGTTCACGAAATGCTCCAGGACGACGTGATACAGCCGTCTACGAGCCCGCGGGCGTCACCTGTTGTTCTAGTAGCAAAGAAAGATGGAACCCTACGGTTCTGCGTTGATTACCGACGTTTAAACAAAGTCAGAAAAAAAGATGTTTATCCTCTGCCGCGCAATGATGACTCCCTGGATCAGCTGCGCTACGCCAAGTACGTCTCACCGCTAGTTTTACGCAGCGGCTATTGGCAAAGAGAGGTGAACGAACGCGACCGGGAAAAGACCGTCTTTATTAGACCTGACGGTCTGTACGAATTCCGGGTGCTCCTTTTCGGCCTGTGTTCGGCTCCTGCAACCTTCCAGCGGATGATGGATACCGTTCTTGCCGATCTGAAATGGCAGTCCTGTCTCGTGTACTTGGATGACGTTGTCATCTTCTCTGATACGTTTGAAGAGCACCTGAGACGCCTGCGCGCTGTGTTCGAAGCAATTCGGTCGGCCCGGCCCGTCTTTCCCTGAAGCCCGAAAAGTGTCACTTCGCTTTCGAAGAGTTGAAGTTTTCGGGCCACATAGTGAGTGCTAAAGCGGTTAGCCCCGACCCCGATAGGACAGCCGCCCTGGCTGCTTTTCCTGTGCCCACCGATAAGCGAACCGTGCGCCGCTTTCTGGGTCTCTGCGGCTATTCTCGGCGTTTTGTGCAGAATTTCTCCAAGATTGCTGAGCCCCCCACCCGTCTCACGAAAGATTCCTAACCGTTCTCCTGGGGCCTCGAACAACAGAAGGCCTTTGAAGACCTCCGAACTCGTCTACAAAGTACGCCCATCCTTGCACACTTCGAAGAGTCAGTCGCCACTGAACTGCACACAGATTCCAGACCATCGGCCTCGGTGCGGTCCTTGTGCAGTGGCAGGATGGTCTCGAACGCGTAATCGCATTCGCGAGCCGCACCTTGTCACGATCTCAGGCAAACTATTCCACCACCGAAAAAGAATGCCTGGCCATTGGGTGGGCAGTGGCCAAATTTCGCGCGTACTTATACGGCCGCCCTTTCAGGGTCGTCAGTGACCACCACTCGCTGTGTTGGCTGGCAAACCTCAAAGATCCCTCGGGACGGCTTGCACGCTGGAGTCTTCGCCTTCAAGAGTTCGATGTCACCAGCGTGTATAAGTCCGGTAGGAAGCAAAGTGATGCCAACTGTCTGTCTCGTGCTCCTATCGAGGACAACCGAGCCGATCCCTACGACGATTCTATTTTTCTCGGCGCCATCTCCACGTCCGTCCTCACTCAACACCAAAGGGACGACAGTGAACTATGGCCTCTCATTGAGCATCTTGAAGGAAGCGCTGCGTCGCCCCCGCGAATCTTCTCACGTGGACTGTCGTTATTCTGTTTGCGCAATGGCGTTCTGTATAAGAAAAGCTACAACCCGACGGAAGCTGCCTATCTGCTCGTCGTACCTGTGGCCTTGCGCGACGAAGTTCTGCAGGCGTGCCATGATGACCCATCTTCTGGTCACATTGGTCTTTCCCGCACTGTGGCACGGATACGCCAAAAGTACTACTGGCCCAGGGTTGCTTCAATTGTCTAGTGTTACGTCAGAACTTGCCGCGAGTGCCAACGTCGCAAGACGACGCCGACTAAGCCAGCGGGACTACTGCAGCCTATTAATCCGCCACAAGTCTCCTTCCACCAAGTCGGCATGCACTTACTCGGCCCATTTCCGGTGTCCTCGCTGGGTAACCGCTAAATTGTGGTCGCCAACGACTACCTCAGCCGGTACTGTGAAACTAAAGCTCTCTCTCATGGTACCGCTGACGAAATTGCGAACTTTTTCGTTCAAAATATTGTGCTTCGTCACGGTGCACCCACCATCGTTTTAACTGACAGGGGAACGGCGTTCACCTCGGCCAATACGCAGGAGGTTATGCGCCTGAGCGGCACCAGTCACCGCAAGACAACCGCTTACCACCCCCAAACGAACGGCCTTACCGAACGGCTCAACAAGACGATCGCCGACATGATTTCCATGTATGTTGACGCCATACTCCCTTACGTCACATTTGCCTATAACACTGCTCTACAAGAAACGACACGCTTCACTCCATTTAGTTTAGTGCATGGTCGCGAAACCACAACCATGCTGGACGCTATGCTGCTCCCGACTAGTAGTACCTCATCTGTTATGGGTGCTGCCCAATTCGTTCGTCGCGCCGAGGCCGCCCGCCAACTCGCCCGACAGCGCATCCGGCACCAGCAAGCCCTCGACGCTCGCCGCTATAACCTCCGCCACCGAGCTGTTAGTTACCAGCCCGGTGAACAAGTCTGGGTTTGGAGCCTAATGCGCATGCGTGGGCGCTCCGAAAAGCTTCTGCGCCGATATTTTGGCCCCTACGAGGTACTCCGCCAAGTCAGTGAGGTAAACTATGAAGTTCTTCCCCAGCGTACAGTTCGCTCCTCTAGACGGCCGACCCCCGAAGTCGTTCATGTAGCACGGATGAAGCCGTACCACGCCGGCTAACGCTTCAGGCGTGTCCACACCAGCCGCCGGACACATGCGCCGTCCCTTGTCTTCGTGCTTCTCATTGTTGCGGCACCGAGTCGTTGCCCTTCAGAGAGGGGGAGTACTGCCAGTCTCAATCAATCCAGTGGCGCCATACCGCGGCCGAACTGTTTTAGATGGGACTTGCCATGCCTTGCGCACTCGAGGGGCTAGATGTTTTCGTCTTCTTCCTCGCTCGAGCTCCCTCCTGTCTTGCATGCCTAGAACGTCTAATTAAACCTGGTTTTGAGTGCTTCGACCGTTTATCGCTGATAATATATTACACGAGGTACCTTCGGTGAGATTCTTAAAGTTTGATAAATGAAGCGGTCCTAAAACCAATCCTTGAGGGACCTCCGATGTTGCATCAACAGATTAGGGGACGTACCATTAACTGTGACGCATTGCTTTCTATGACAAGTAAGCTTGCACCCAGTGGAGAATGTAATTTTGTCCCACAAACCATACATCAAAAAGCCGCGATCTTGTTGATTTTTTGTGTGTTGCACACAAAGCTTTCTTGTCACCCTGAAAAGCCTGCCACTCACCTTTCTTTCTAGCTGGAACATGTGAAGCACTCTAACCACCAGCATAGCTCAGTGCTTTATGTTGGTACTGTTGATAACGGCCCTCTGCGACTTTTTTTCCTGCTATTGTAGACATGTTGTCCTTGTGTACTGTACTGACAATCCTGGCTGTGGCAGTTTCTTGACTGCATTCCATGACAGCACAGTCAAGCAACAGAGGTCACCTGTGCCATACTGCAACTTTTTTTCACTTCCCAAGGCTTGATGGAAGGAACGCTGCCTGATATGCTTCGCATGAGAATTGTAGTTTTTACACATCATTATTGAGTAGCCTCACATCTTGTTCCGTTTCTGCATCACTGTCACGGGCAAGACACGTTACACCAGAGATGTGCTGCATTGTCGCCGTTGAGTTGCCAGCATGTGCTTCAAAGTTGAATGGAATTTGAGATGCAGTATGAGCTCGGAAATGCATTTATACCTAATTACTCGTTCATTGAAACAAGTGATGTTAAGGGCATAGTTGTTTCGATGAACACAGATGAACACAATCTAATAAAAAGCATTCATAGTGGCCCGCATATTCTATATCGCGCTGTGACTTTCCAACTTTTCGCTGCTTCCAAAAATTTTCATTACCTGTTTGGAGCGGTTGGAGTGCCTTGGCTGCACATATCAAAAATCTTACTTGCTGTATCGAGGCGTTCTCTACATTTTACTTGTATTTTAATGTGCAATTTTTTTTATATGCGTTAGCGACATGTACCTCCTCTGTGTGGCACAGTAGTGTCACTATTCAGTTCGTGGCTCTAACCAAAGGGCACATTTCTACATTGTCAACACCTCTGCTACACATTGTACTGTAGATTGAGTTTCCACCTGACTGGCTTAATAGAGCATCTTAATGTGCTGCTGCTCCTTCCTTTTTCTTTTTCCACTTCAGGCCATTGAATGCTACCCTTTGAGGACTGTCTTTTGTCACATATGACATGAATTTTGTATAACACATGTAGCTATGAAATTTTCTTTTTGAAGAATGGGAAGACGCATTCCGGGGAGGTCACCTTAACCGTGCTGCGCGGGAAGGGATGGGGGAAGAAGTCAAAGCAGGAAGGGAGATAAAGGCACAGTTGCAGAGGTCTGTGTATTAATTTTTACCACCTAGGGCTCCAGCTCATGCACTCACATTGCACTGTTCATGTGTGTGTTCCGAATTTTACCTCCATCGAAACGCGGCCGCCGTGGTAGGTATTGAAACTGCGTCATAGAGCTCAGCAGACAATTATGCCTCTTTTCTTTTAGTAGCCTGCACGGCCTATCATGTATTTTTGCACCACACTGCTCTGACTGCCAAGGTCGTGTTCTGTTCCCCTAACTCACCTCATGTATCGCCGCCGTTGTCACGGGGCACCTGGCTCCAGCCATGCAGTGTGCTGTTATTTATCTAGCAGGTCTTACATCAGCTGCTCGACAGCGTTGATCTGGCGGACCTGCAGGCTTTCAATCTTTTTTTTTTGCAAAGACAACAAGCGTTCTTTAACACTGTGCTGCAGGAAACACTGAACATTGTGTTGTATACCTTACCCATGCCAGGTGGGCCCTTATGAGCGCCAGGTCTGTGCTTTTCTGCCGGAGCTGCTGGTCCTGTGTTGCGCTATGAGGGCAGCGATCACGTTGTGCCTCTGTTGCACACTGCCTGGGTGGCCTTGCTGGCGAGGTGGACGCACGTGCGGCCGCCTGCTTGGGCCACTTTGCTGGCGCGCAGACGATCTTGCTGTTGGTGGTGGTGCAGCTGGCGCATTTCGCTGATCCTCATTCTCTGCATATATGTAATTTCAGTGTGTTTTCAGTGCGTTTTCCTGTGGTGAAATCACAAGACACCTCTGCTTTAGAACATGCGTCGCATTTCTGTCGTATGCCTCACTTTACAGCAGGAGCCTTTTTGGGTCATACACTTTTCACTCCAGGTAGTCTACGTTGAACTGTGCCATGTATACAAATCACTTTGGCCATCGGTACATAAAAGTAATGTTATGACTGTAAATGCAGAGCTGCTTTACTGAAGAATACATATTTGTTCAGTGCAAATCAGCAGCTATGTTATATTAGCTAGCTGATAGTGGAATAGTTATGAGCACATTTTCTGAAACAATCCTTAAACACTATGTGTCACCGTGCTCGTACCTCTCGTCTTTACCAGGCTTAGAAAGCTGTTGTCTACTCAAATACATCCCAAATCCTGTTCTGAGCAATAGACGTGTTCAGCCATGGGTCGAGATGCCTGTGGAGCTGCGCTTGATGCCTGCGAGGACGTAATGTGAATACTCACAGTTCTGTCATATTTCAGCGGCAACACAAGCATTGATTTCTGCTTATGCTTTCGACGCTGTGTCATGCTAAATTTTATTCCGAATAAAAAATATTTTATATCTTTGCGATGTCAGCTTCATTTCTTTTTAGACATCTTTTGCTTTGGTACGAATGTACCATGCTAATATGGGAAGAAAAGCGATGTAATTTTATGCTCGCCGACAGCATGCATGCTTGCTTTCGCCATTCTGTACTGCGCTTGCAGAGCTGCTTTGCTGCCTGGCTATTTCAGACCCTGCCTGTTAGCAGGCACCACTTGTTTTGGAAAGGTGCAGACATTTCATAGTGCATGCTGACATCATAGTTACTCACCGATGAAACTGCAGCCGCTAGTCGCATGCAATATACGGCCGGGGACCTGCACCCTACGGAACAGTCTTGTCCAACGACTCCCAGAATCCTGAAAATTGGTTGTGCTCAGTACGGCCTCCGAGTTCTGCGGCCCCCCCCCCCCCACCTGTAGTTCTGCCTGAATAATATGATACGGCTCTCATACCTAAAGGGGAAGTGAGGTGGGAGAGTTATAAGCATTCCTAGAGGCCCGACTATTCCTTGACAAAAGCCAAGACAAAAATATTGCAGTCTAGTATGCCAAACGTCAAGATTGCCTTGCTGAATTACAGTAAGGTATTTCATATGTACAGTTTTCAACTGTATGTCTCTTAACAAGCCCCGTGCTGAAAGCAATGTATTGCAGCCCTAGTTGTTTAGAAGCCGCCAGTGCTTGTGACGACGTTCGGCCCGTCTGCACGCGTGCACAGGGTAAGCATAGGTGCAAGGCAGTACGCTGGCCTTCGCACAGCTGCTCCTAACTGGAGGGACGGGCAAAATTCGCGGGCACCGAAGAGCAGACACGTGAATGTGAAAGCGTAACCGTGCAATGCAGCGCTCCGAGTGCACATTAGCTCACCTGTGTTCGGCAGGAACTAGTGGGCCTGCAGTTCGCGCCTGCCTCACCCGCTGCTGCCAGAAGCGTTTTCAACCTTCCGGCGAGCGCGTTGCCGGCCCCAACCTTTCAGCTCGGCCGCCAGCTGTATTGTAATTGTATTGTATTGTCTTGTATTGTCTGTATTGTAATTATGTACTTTCTGTAGTACATGAACATGCGTCTTCGTATAGCTTCTGCCCGCAATGTTCACTGCAGATATAGCCGTCCAGGTGCCGAAGAAATAAGTATTATGTACAAGGCTTTCCTTTACGCATATTATGTATTGCATACGTACAAAGAATGCAGCTTAGAATGAAAGAGTGGTAAGTGTTTGGGTGAGTACAAGTACATACGTTTTATTTTCATGGCAAACTACACACATTTTACATCTGCACATTGCTGTCGGATCCATCTGAAAAGCATAAAAAAATCCTCATTTAGTGGTCAAACAACACCAAATATAAATTTCACAAATACATTTCAACCATCCGCTATTGAACAATCGGCTTTCGTAGAAGCTTTCAAAAGCCATTCACTGAGAACCAACCCGTTATAATTTATTGCCCAAAATTCATTTCTCATAACAGTAAACAGTAAAAACCACAGGTCCAGAAAGAAGCAGACAAAATGCGCTTTCCCGGGCGGCACTGTGCGCATGAAAGTCTTTACAGTTGCTTATCATTTTGTGCAAATAGAAAGTAGCTTAGGATGGGGGCCAGATGCAATTCAATGCAGGTGCCTTTCTGTACATAGTACTAAATGCACAACTTAGCGAGCAAGGAACATTGGTAACATCTGAAAAAGGTGGGAGACGCTTGCCGAATTTATCGTCCATCCAATTTGTTATAGGCAAGACAAGACGAAGCGAAAGTCCCGCACTCAGTTTATATCCAGTTCCCGGGCATGCCCGTTGCGGCAGATTATGACGCTTTTTATTATGACACAAACTTGGAATACGGCCCCAGGAAGCACACTTCCCCAAAAACCGCATGTTTTCACTCATAGCTTCCATTATCTCAGCATGTGCAAGAAAATGTACTAATATCTGATGTCAGTGAAAATGCAGTCACACGTACCGGAAGCAGCTCACTAAGGCATTCCAATATCTCTGCAGTGTGCCTCACAAGGAACGGATGCTCAAGTTTCAAAAAAGGGCTCTTGGCAGAAATTTAACCAAAGGCCGTTGCCATGTGAACCTTTTCAAAATGATGACCCAGAAAGATGAAGTGTCCTCATGTGTCTGATGCAAAAGAAGGATGAAGGCATGAGTCTTTCTGCTTTTTGAACAGCTGTGATAAGTTTTTTACTGGTACTGCTTGGTGCAGCTTCAGTCTCCTTCTTGACATTTTGTGAAATAATTATATATCTGCAAAAGATCTCGCTAGCAAACATTTTGGCACTAATGTAGAAGCAAAAAGACCCATGTCCTAGGCCTTTTTTTTTGTGACACTAAAGGAAGGCTTGCCTTTTAGAGTCATTGATTACGAAGAGGTCCATGTGGCAACAAACTTTGAGAGAATTCCTTCAAGGGCTCTTTGTTCTCATGAGGTGCCCTGTAGATATATCACAACACCTCAGTGAGCTGTTACCAGCCCTGTGAGTTCACTGTCACTTGACATCAAGGGTATGTACTTTTCCTCGCCACATGCAGCAATGATGTATATGTCAAGAGAAAGCATAAAAGATTTCTAAGTGCAATTCCAGATTGCTTGCGGAGGAAAGCACAAGAGTGGCCATGCTCAGCTGTTACCTTTGCTTCTTGCTCGAGTTCTACAGCGAGTACTACGTAATGACAGGTGTCTGCATCAACTCATATTTAACACCCGTCCTGTGCGACCTCCATCTTGCACTACATGACAGGCAACTTTATAACACCCTTCATGCAAAGAGTGTCATCAGGGTCGGTGTGTTCTGTCAGTTTCCTGGTCCTGTGGTTTGTGCTGTGTTTTCTACTCTTAAATTATTTACTGCCTTCATTCTCCACTCCATGAAGCCTGAATGTGCTACACTGGGCTTCTCCACGCGTCGTGGAGCAGCCCAGTGGCCATTCTTTTTTCATACGTCGGAGGCACTCAGCTCGAAAGCCATGCTTACTATATTCAGCAGACAAGGGTACATGTGAGACACATCATTAATAACTAATTCTCACAGTGGTATCTGGTGCAAGAATATCTAAATACTACTCAATTTTTGCTTAAGTTTTCAGATACACTCTTAGATTAAAAACATAATTTGGCTACATTAGCAGAAGCACAGCACCAAGGTACTCACCAGTTACCTGAAGCACTGTACGCAAGTTCTCGTGCCATCATGAATACAGCACACTGTCCACGTCTTCATAATGCCATGTCACTCCAGCACTTCAGTAGCAAAATTTTCCTTTAAAAAAAAGTAGTTTTGTTTATGTTAGACTGGTCATATTTAATTTTACTATATACTATGTACTTCTCATTGTACTGCCCCAGACTAAATAATACCAATGATCACGCTTTGAATCATGTCATATGTGATCACCAAATTATGTGATCACCATTATGTGATCACCAATATGTTCTTAGAAATTCTGATTGAAATAAATCTGACAAAATATTATTTCAGAAAATGTGGCACAAGGAAGAAGGACGCTAGCTAGATAACCTGGACGAATCTTTTCAGTTGCATGCAGCCACCGGCACCATTGCACACAAAATGTACAATAAAGTGGGTTTTACCTTTCCGAATAGAATTTAATGCTGCAAACATTTAAGTAAAAAAATTTCAACCTTCCATTCCGCATAAAGGAAAGAAAATTCCTCTCGTTTTCTCACAAGCCTCTGCAAGTACACAATTCAGTGAATCTACTCTACAAGTACTTGAATCTATCAGCACGAGACAGGGACGAGAAAAGAAACAAAACAGGCACTGACTCGCAACTGAAGTTTATTGAAGTGAACAGAGTATATACAGAAAAGCCACACGCCACAAACTACACAATTACACATAAGCTACATCACAACATAAGTAAAAGTTTGCCCTTAACATTCCTTTCATCTAGACAGTCCAACCCGCTGCATGTTAATGCTATGGGCAGCACACTCACACATTCGTCACCGAGTCATAAGATGTGTCTAGCCTCGATAATTTTCTGGTTAATCTGCTGTGAACGTAGTGCCAAAATGCGTGTTGCCAAAAGGAATGGCTAGCAGCCTTCACATCCCTTGTAATATGCAGATAAGTTACAACTCCTACCAATATCCAAATACCTCTCATGCTCCTGTAGTCTTACATTGTGCAGATAAGTTACAACTCCTACCAATATCCAAATACTTCTCATGCTCCTGTAGTCTTACATTGATACACATTTCAGTTTCACCAACATAAACGCAACCACATGATAATGGTATGCAATGCATGCAATGGTTGCAAGGCACATATATGTTGCCACGTTTCACTCGACACATGTGCTTTTCCCTAACGAAATTCACAAAGTTATTAACAATTTTACAGATTGTAGACAACTTATTAGGGGCCGAACACACCATTTTTACGTCATACCTTCTGGCCACAGTTTTCAAATTTTGCAACAATTTATGTATGTACAGTAACACAGTCAGTCTTTTGGCATCTCACTGGCTGGCCCCAGCCTGATCATGCCAGTCCCTGCGAAGGGGTTTCAGCTTTTAACATGCTAAAGGGAAGAATGGCACAGCATCAAGTAACGAGGAAAGCAGGACAGCACACCCACGCACAAGTGCCAACCCTGGAGCAGATACAAAATCCAAGAGCGCGTGCTTGACATTCAGCGTTGACAGTCAAGGAAACGAGGAAACACGGATTTGAACGCTAAAGATTGAACGAGCCCGATCCTTGGCTGCCAACGCTGAATGTCAAGTACACGCTCTTAGATTCTGCATCCGCTCCAAAGATGGCACTTGTGCGTGGGTGTGCTCTCCTGTTGTCGTCGTTACTTGATGCTGCGCCATTCTTATCTTTAGCATGTCAGACCAACTTGCCCAATCTTATATGCTCAGCTTTAACAATTTATCGCACTTTTCTGCAATAGCATGGTTGGGAAATCATGCTTTCATTAGCCTTAAAATCTTCTCTTGGAAACCAGTTGTCACGCTGTAAAAGCATGGCTTCACCAATATCGAGCCTAGACTTGACGGAAGCAATGCTATCTTTCACTAGCTTAGAATCGTTCGACCAACAGTCAAGTAGCTGCTTAACACTCCTGGGTGAATATCGCTAGCACACATGGCGTGTGCAGAACATCAAGGTAAGGTTCAGAAACCGCAGCTCTTTTTGTTGGGACATTTTCTCCAAGGTAAACTTAAGACAAAGGCCTTGCTCCTTAAACAAGTTCACAATATGTACAGGTCCCACACTATCACAACCTTTGTAAAAGACCAGAAAATCATAGACGTAGCGAAAGATTTCCCCCAGCCCATGCAATTTCTTGGCAATCATTCCTTCCACCCTGCTTAAGAGAATATTGCTTAGCACAGGGGCAACCTTCGAATCGATACATTTAGCAGACTTTTGAACATATGCCGCACTGCCATACTCCACAAACATGCTCTTCACTTCAAATAAAAGGAGGCAAGTGCCAAAAAAGACATGTTACACACCCGTTCCTAAACACGAGCTCATCGTTGTGCTCCGATATACACATTCATAAGCTTTTCACAAGATCTTCATACGGGATAGAATAAAATAGTTCTACATCGACACTAATCACAAGACAATCCGCTGGATTGTCATTCTTAAGATACTCAACCACACTGCGAATTGAGTACAAGAAATGGATCTTCAAGATGCGAAGTAGACGGATGCTTTTGCAAATAACCAGAGATAATTTTGCATGAATCCTTTTCTGAAATTTATCTGAAGAGCATGTTATTGAATAGCATTTATTTGAAGAGCATGTTTGTAGAGTAGCGCAGTGCGGTATGTGTTCTAAAGTCTCGAATATGTAGTGGTTCAAAGGTTGGCCTTGTGCTAAGCAATATTTTCTTGAGTAGGGTGAATAGAATAATTGTCCAGAATGTGCATGGGCTGGGGGAAAAATCTTTTGCTATGTCGATGATTTTCTGGTCTTTTATAAAGGTTGTGATAGTTCGGGACCTGTACATCTTCTCATGTTGTTTAAGGAGCAAGGCCTTTATCTCAGGTTTACCTTGGAGCAAATGCCCCAAGAAAAAGAGCTGTGGTTTCTGGACCTTACCTTGATGTTCACCACACTTCATGTGTGCTGGCGAGTGTTAAGCTGTTACCTGGCTACATGTCGACCATTCCAAGCTAGTGAAAGATAGCATTGCACTTTCTAGCGCGGGCTCAGAATTGATGAAATTATGCTTTCACAGCATGACGACTAGTTTCCAAGAGCAGATTTTAAGGTTAACGAACACAGGATTTCCAAACCTTGTTACTGCAAGAGCATATGATAAATTGTCAAAGAAGCTGAGACAGTTTTGCGGTGACCGGCACAATCAGGCTGGGGCCAGCCAGCGAGATGCCAAAAGACCAGTTGTGTTACCGTATGTACATAAATTGTCGCACAATTTGAAAAATGTGGCCAGAAGGTATGATGTAAAAGGCTTTCTCGGCCCCTAATACATTGTCTAAAGCATGTAAAATTTTAAGAATAATTCTGTGAATGTGGCTCGAGAAAAGTACACGTGTAGAGTGAAATGTATATGTACCTTGTAAAATGAATGTGGTACCAAATATTATCTTGTAGTCTGGTTTACGTAGGTGCAACTGGAAGGTGTATGAATGTAAGACTACAGGAACACAAGAGGGTAGGGGCTTGGCTAGGTGGTTGGGGTAACTCTGCTGTACACTGCACGGGATGTGAAGTCTGCTACCCTTTCCCTTTGGCAACACGCATTTTGGCAGTAAATTCAGAGAGATTAAATGGGAGATTATCGAGGCTAGACACATCTTATGACTCCGTGAAGAATGTGTGTTTTGTCTATCGTGTTAACACACAATGAGTTGGACTACCTCGATCAGGGAAATGTTGAGGGCGATTTTTGACTCATGTTGTCCTGTATGCTTATCTGTAACTACATGGTTTATGGTATTGCTTGGCTTTTTATATATTCCCTGTTCACGCCAATAAACTTTAGTCGCGAGTCAGCACCTGTCTTGTCTCCTTTCTCATCCCTGTCTTTCGCGCTGGTGGATTCACCGCAATGGCTCAACTCTGCAGAAATCCAAGACATGACATTTTCCTCTTCACACTCGTGGTTCAGTGCATAATACGGCAAAGGCTTTTCAATTCCAAGGAAAGTTCATGGCCCCATTGAACACTGCCTCCTGCTTACAAGACACAGAGCAGCAATCATTGTAGATTCTACCTGTGACACAAAGACCAAAGTTTTAGTTTGAGTGGACTAAACTAGGAAAGCAGCACAATATATCTATAGCCAAATAACTGAACTGAAAGAAATAGAGGGTAGTGTAATAGTGAACACACTGATATATTGCAAGTGAGATATATGCATAATATATTGCAATATCCAACACTGCTACCACTGCCTTAGCCAACTACTTCATAAATAACAATAAATGCAGTATCACAAAAATACTGATAACGTACTATTAGTGCTGATAGTAGCAGTGCAGGTTCCATGAACAAAAAGGGCCCAGTGCTGACTGTCGTTCCCACAGCAGCCTTGTGACCAATGGCTGGTGTAAAGGAAAGAGGAGGAATGACTGAAAAGAGAAAGAGCCAGGGGGAAGGAAAATAGGTATAGAAGGGCTTAGGATATCATAGGCAAATAAGGTTGTTTAGACAGTGAGCACAAAATAAACATTACCACACAAGTAAAGACATACAAGACCAAACATATATATCATTGTGCAGAGTGGCAAACTTGATGCCATTTAGCCCAAAATATGTTTTCAATAAAGTGATTATAATTATTAATAGAACAACTGACCGAGTGAAACCATAACAGGGATGAACAAGGAAGTTGTTAATATTCTGGCAGAAATTAAAAGAAGAAAACGGATCTGGCCAGGGCATACAATGCAGAGAATGAATCACCAATGGTATCTTAGGGCAACAGAATGAATTTGATGGATTTTAATGGCACAAGGGCATCTGTGGCCAAAGAGTGCCTTAGCACAAGTTAATTTCGTCTACTCAAGGTGAAATCAGAGACCCATTTCCCAAGCATTTCATTCCAGATAAGCTGAGCACCACACCAGGAAACAGCTTGTGCATTGTATCGCAACAAAATGAATTTCACCCTAAGGAAAATACAGCAGGAGATAGCTGATTATAAGCTCACTAGATAAGATTAGGTGATTTCTGATAGTGTGGCATGTAGCTGGTGCAAGACACAGATAATTAAACTGGAAAAGGCCATTGTCCTGAGGTGAATGTAAACTAAGCAATGAGGATAATGAAATTCGCTACACTAGAGCTGTTAAGAATCAGCTCAAGTTCCATGCTTCAAGATGATGCAAGTTCGCTCAGTGAAAAAAAATCATAAGTTCACCCAAGAATTGGTATCTTGGCGGTATCAGGCTGCAGGTGCAGATGAATTAATCCTGCCTCAAAGAAGAGCTACATAGAGCACAAAACATTTTAGGCCAGTCCTACACTGACAGCTGTTAATAACTATTCTAAAACAGTTTTTCATTGCACAAACAGTAATACCGAGTTTGTGTTGGTCATGTGATTATGTTACTGAGGCTCTCCTAAAAATTCTAGCCAGAGCTAAAATACAAGCTGTCTCAACTAAGTTTTTATATCAACAATGAGAACATAAACACATGCAGATTATTCAAGTAGAAGTATTATTCTTCATGACGTGCCCTACAAATTTTAAATTATACTGAAAAGTAATAGAGTGGAGTGCTTGTGCCAAAAATACTAAACCTCAACAACAAAGAGAACACAAGATAAAGGCAACAACATATTGCCCAAAATTTAAATATTTGACAGAACAAATATGAAAAGAAAACCTCTCCACAACTGGAACAAAACAGCGTGATACCGAGCACACATTTAAAAATTTTTTCATCCAAATCCCCAGTCTGGTGCTCCAGCACTCTTCAGCCAGCATGTCATAAAATGTACCATAGTTCTGGTAGCTGTAAAGCGTATACAGCTGATCCGGCATTTTGATATGTGAACAGTAACCCTCAATGACCACCAGGCTGAATACTTTCAAGAGGCTGTTCTAGTAACAAGACTGCAGTGAAACACTTAGCAAGTTATGCTGGCGTAATAATGCAAACCGTTAATCTGAGAGTTCGCTACCACGCAACTCTGTAGTAACTCCTAAAGTGTTGCAATCGAATGAAAAAAAGGACTGCCTATTAAATAAACAAAAGTCAAGAGGCTGCAATGCAAGGCCACGACAGAAGTGCTGCAATACAGCAATAGCGATACAATGTACACTTTAAGCAACACAATGAAACATGATCTTTTATCCTTAATTATCAGAATTTAAATATTTGTTTTCCTTGCTCTCTTGCAAAATTAAGTTTAGATCGTGAAAGCGCTCAAAAAGACAAGTATACAGAAAGAGATTTCCACACAGTGCGCTTACTTCCAGTGTCTTTTTGAGCACATCCACTATCTAAACATGGTAACCCAACTAGTCTAAACGCTGTCGTTATTCCAAAATTAAGCCTTTCACAAAGTGGGAGCCCCTTTTCCCATACGAGGTACACCATAACTAATCCAACACTTTTTTCATATGTTTTCTCTGAGAATAAACACTGTTTGAAGATTTTGCAATAGTACTTGTCTTTTCGATTCTACGAATCTATCATGCAAGTGTTCAATGAAATGACCATCTGCCTATCTTGATCATTGCTCAAAATCAGGGTATAATGCACCATGAAGGGCAGGCTCTGCTTGATTTTTATGTTTTCCTAACGAAGCATGTACGTGCAACCCTTCTGCTGGCTTGTATGCAGCAGGTTTGTCTAGCTAGGTGAACTGTGGTTTTGCTATAAAGATGAAATGGTACTTTGGAAGTGAATGGCTTTCTAAAATGCATTTAACATACATACCGGGGCTTTAACAGCACCTGGTGTAAGCAACATCAGTGGGGGGACCGCAGGAGTGGCCTAGTGGTCCGAGCATCTGCCTCGCAAGCAGGAGGTGCGGAGTTCGATCCCCACTTCCACCGGGTAACCAGCGGTGATACAATGGGTCGTTTCAATGGCCAGTTTAAAACTTGAAATAACCATGCTGCAATATATACAAAAAATGATTTGTGTGCTCTCTCTTACATGACATAGTTAATCATATCATAGTGTTGGTAGTACACAAAATGCATGTGTGGAACATATACATGCACTGTTTTTGTTCACATCTTACCTGCTATGTGCTGTTATGGCATGTTATGTGCTGGGAAAGCAACAGAAGTGAGCAATGTTGTGTTGCAGCCTTTCTTCTGGTGGAATTTGAATCATATGAGGTGCAGTTGAAAGAAATTGTTTCATACTTAAGTATATTTCATGTAACACAACAAAAAGTGCACAGCCCCATCATGAGTTGTGGTTTAAACTAACAGCGAGCTTTTTACTACTCTATTTATCATATGATGCAAGTCAGTGATGCTGGAGGCACAAAACTAAATACTGTGAGGTAACAAGAGCTAATATGGACAATCATGCCTTTAAGAGATATTGTCAATATATATTTTCCTGAATGAACTAAAGTTATCCTTAGAAGCATTCAGAGGAAGATAATTTTGCTAAATGCCTTTTGCCAGAATAGGCCTTTTATGAACCAGTTGCAAATGAAAAGAATAACTTTAAGACCATGCTATGCATGCTCTAACGCCAAAGTAGTTGCATACAAGCAGTATACTATGCCCCTAGTTTTATGGTGGGCCTGTACTGCACAATTTTCATGCAAGGTAGTGGAAAGTATGTGCCATGAAACAGACCTCTGCTTGCTGAAACTGGCAAATAAGTACTGGGGTTTTAAGGCAGGAAAGAAGTTACATAGTTCCTTCTGCAGGTTTTGAACTTCAAGTTAGTTATTTGAAAAACATCAATCCCTGAACTGCAATGATTGAAGTTTTTAGCAAATAACATTTCCATTGTAACAGTGGAAACACTCTTATTTGAGGAACGACTTTTCAAAAGCCTGCGTTTCATGGTGGCTGCCAAGTAGCCCTGATAAAGAGAAACCAGTCACGACACACAACCAAGCCCCCGTAGCACATTTTCAACTATACCCTCATGATATAGCTTTAAAGTAAGTGTTAAGCAACACAAATACAAATCCCTTGATTTCCTTCATGATTTATCACTGGTGTATACATACAAAGATAACCGTACAAGATGTGGAGTGCATGGTACAGAGAGAGTAGGCAGATGGTTTCTTGACACTCAAAAAGTGAACAAGGGAAGGAAAAATCTCAGGGTGCTTGCCGTTTCGACAAGACAACTTGTTTTCGTCTGGGGTCAACATATACAGAGGAAACTTAGAATCAAGTACAGGGTTGTCCACTCTTAGTGCGAACACGCGAGCACATGGCTGTGCTCTTTGGGCCACTGTGTCTGACATTGCCACACATCGAAGTGTAACATGACACGAAGCACCACATCCAGGTGCATCTCCTCTTGCGCCATTTTGCAGCGATGAGTGGCTGCGCCGCACACAGTGGACCTCTAAAGAGTGCGGCCATGCGCTCACATGTTTGCACTAAATGTGGCCAGCTCTGTACATTCCGGAATTGGCATAATTATTTGAAAAGGCCTTGCACATGGTCAGAGGTTTCCCAACCCATAATTTCCCCCTCCTTTCCTGCTTTCTTTAATTTATTGTTATACTTTAACCTTACGCCCTGCACCTCCTGACATCACTTCTCGGAACCTTGGCTGCCATACTCCTCCCCCTCCCCCTTCTTTTTGCCTTTTCTCCGAACCTGCCCTCATTTTCTCTTTTTCCTTCAAATTATTTTGCCCCCCCCCCTGGTATTTTATTCTGCCATGCTTCTTAATTCCTTTATCCTAGTTTTTCAGGAAAAGGCAGCCAGCCATACCAAGCCACCTGTTGCGGCTGAACATAAAGCCATTCAAGCCCACTATCCACACTCCATACCCCGAGATTCGTTTCTACTGAATTGGGCTTTTTTGTTTTCACAGTTTTGCAGGTCAACCGGTTAATCTTCTTTAGCAGCTATCATGCCTGGTCAAGGTTCACGCTCCCCATCGTAACGCCCTTCCCATATCGCACCCTCGTCCCACACAACAGGCCTTTCGCCTCGAAGTGAAAACCTTATTTAAACCCCACCAATGATGAACACTTTGCCAGACAAAGACAAGTCCTCTTGTCGAAACGTCGGCAAGCACCCTGAGGCTTTTCCCTTCCTTATTCAGTTTGTGAGATACCAGGGACAGGTGTTCAAGCAGCCATACCACACTAATACCCCTGTCACACGGGCACCGCAAAGGCCTTTGAGAATCATATCCAAAGGCGTAAGGAGTGCAGCTACCCGGTACAAATGTTGCGCCTTTGTCGCTAAGGGCCTTGGAGGCGAAGGCGCTCAACCGAGACCTTCGGAGCCCGAAAACGCGGCATTCGAGAAGCTGTGATCGCAGTACCATCCAAAGTCAAAAAGTAAAAGCAATAAAAAAAATAGATAAGGTTATAATGTTTGAAAACATTTTTTTCAAATACGAAAGGTGTGTCTGGCTTTGGTTTTTGTACGGGTGTTTATGTTTTATGTTCAAATTTCAAGACAGTGAAAGTGTTGCGGCAACACCGAGCGCCCATGGTGGCCAAGGCAATACACGTACAAAACCTGCTCCTGCTGATGAGAGTAGCTGTTGCAGTACTTTTAAGGAAGCAATCAGAATAAAAAAATTGTCAAAGCTCAACGAATGAACAGAATACATACACCACTTTAATTTTAGAACACTCACTTCAGCCACCTCGAGTATAGCAGCGGGTGCTAAGCCTGAACGACTTTCACCTTTGGGCTGCACCGTGTAGCTGCATCGCTGCTCCTTTAAGCTTTCGCTCCTTTGGTGAAAAATGGTGCCTTTGCTGGAAAGGCCTTCGAGGAATGCCATGTGACAGGGGTATAAAGCACATTTTTACTGACACGAAAGACTCAGTGCCTTTAGTTCTGACAACATTCTGAATCATGCTTTGGTGGCTTAGCATATCAAAATACTGGACATGACAAAATCAGCTAATTAGTGAGGGCTATTATTTGCTATAGGTAAAATTATAACATTCTCCTAAAATAATGAAAAGAAACCACCAGCACTGACATCAATGTACAATTTGGCTGTAACATACTGACATGACAATATAGTTACACGTAAATTCCCTTTTTGCACTTCAAAACTGCATGCATTATTTCTAGAAAGTGCGAGAACAGAAGCTCATACATAGTGCCAAAGAAAAGAGTGCCTAATAGTACCACTTATGAGGTGTTTATCGGCAACTGCAATGAGCAAGGCTATGTTAATGGCAATCCAGAGTTATTATGTGTCTTACGAGCGCATGCACTTGGGAGGTGATAGCAGCTGTGGACGCAGCTGTCCATCGCAGTTTTGAGTCTGTCGAGATAACACATGGGGTAAGGTATTCCCTGTTTTGCTGCCGAAGGCAAAACCGTCAGCGAGTGGAGTTGCCTTGCTATTCACTGTCAATATCTACTGCTCAAAGTAAAGGAAACTAGGGCATAAAACATACAGCATTTCATATTATGCTTTGGCCAAATGCAGTGAGAATGAAACAGACTAGAGACTTGTCTTATGATGTTTGCACTCTTCACTTTGCACCAGAGGAAAATAAATTTATGTACAGTTGACCTACTGCTTGCCACAGTCCTAGAAGAAATGAATCCAGGTCTCAGAAATTCTACCGAGAGAATACTGATGCTGCATGTGCATTTCTCTGAACTGTTCTGAAATATGCAGAAGTTATCAATTTTTTTACTACCTGATTACATACTGTAATCTTTGCAAGGAATATGAGGTTAACGGACTGGGAAAAAATGTCAGGAATGGTACCTTTGGTACTGGACACTTGGACAAACAAATGACCCACTGGGCGTCCCCAGGAGCTCTGCTACCAGGCACCCCTAGCAACAGTAGTCAATTTTCCAGATCCAAAGGAGCCATGCGAATGATTGCCGAAAAGCCAAGTTTAAGGACAGCAGATGCATGAACACAAAACAGTTTTCCAACTTTGTTTCAGTGTGATAAATGGTTTCAAATCTCTAGACTATATCTGGAAGTACACAAATTATCAGAACACCATCTCCCGCTCAGAATCGTCTCAAAACACATTCGACACGCAGTACCAACATGGACAGTTCGTGCTTAATTGAATCCAAAAGTTTACGCTGATCGACCAATATTACTCTAAATAGAGACAGAAAGCGCATGCACGTTGTACTGATGTTATCGTGAACATAACATGCGACGAGACGCAGGGTTACAATACGAACAAAAAACCGCTTTCAAAATTTGAGAACAAAAGGCTCACCTTCTCACAAGTTCGCCAAACCGGAGACGTTGCCGAGTGGCTGCCGCCAAAGTCACTCGCAATGCACAGAAACAATAAAAATGCAGTGCCGCTGACTTTCCTTGAGCAATTCCAGTCGATTGAACTTCCAACTGTTCGCACCGACTACCTCTGCAAGCATGTCTAAAAGTTAGCGGCGCAGGCCACGCCATTTGCAATTTACGGAGCTACACGGGAAATTCATAGCGCCATTCGCGTATTCGCGCTCAAGCTCACGTCGCTGATGTCGCAAAGGCGAACAACGGCAAAAACATATAAGATGTATTTATTTTCGGTAGCTTTTTTAGCTGACAACCTGAATCGTTTGATATATTGTTTTTTCTTTTCGTTACATGAACGTTATTACCACCAGCGGCAGCGCAGCTTGGCCATGGCTAGCCATGGCGAAGTCGAAGCGCTAGCCGAGCCCGCAGTCGGAAACATGTGCGCAGTTAGCGCAGTGTGGAGTTGAATGAACAGGCGCTATGGAATGGGTTTTTGTTCTTCCGTGTTCGCTGCGTGCGTCCTGCGCGTTGTGTGTCTTTAGTATGTGTGTGTGTGTATGTGTGTGGCCGGAACGCTGCATTGGAGTGTACATACAACAGCTCGCTGTCCCGTGCGGCATCGGTGCGTAGTAAAACGATCATGCAGAATGTGCGTTACAATGCCAGTGGCCCTGCACGAAACAGGAGACTTGAAGCCGACGGAAAAGCTGCTCTCCCTCGTGGGACTGCAAGAATCTGGCGAGTAACAGTCGACGCGCGTTTCGGTGGATGGTTCCGTTTACCACGCCAAAAAATTCAGCACTGGCCAACAGCAATGATGAACTGCTGCTGCATCATCACCTGTGTGATGTTTGTGACAAGCTTGTTGGATGTGAACGTCGCCATGAATGGTATTCGCCGAGCAGTGGCCCTCAGGGCGTGGCACCAGTGGATACCTGAAGACGATTACTGTTTGCCCGCGCCCTGGCGCCTCGCATTCAACCGAATGCTTTGGCGTTAATTATTTATATCTGAATTTCACACGTAGTTGGACTCGCAAATATTACAGCGTACAAACGTACCGTCGGAAGAGCACCCTTTTTCATTTTTTTTAGGGAGGGGGTGGGGGAATTACCGTCTGCTCAAATTTAATGTCACTAATATTTTGAGCTTATTTTCCAAACAGGTGCCTTGGTGGCACTGTAAGCAATGCATTTACTGAGCAGAAGTTTATTTTATGTTGTGTTGGCACAAGGTTAATGATTGTCATTGTACTGTGGTGCCATGTTCAAACAAAACACATAATTGTACACTCTCTTTGAAGAATGTCTAATGAGGTAATAAATTACTGAGCAGCGAGTATGCACTGTGGTAAATGCGACGAACGTTACTGAATTACTTCACACTTGTCATGTTCTGTTGTCGTTAGTGATTACGTATGCCTTGGTGTCTGCTGCTTTCCAGTGTAGGGGTCGAGAGGCATGTCGAGCTCCACTTAGCAACTTTTTTTCCTTCCACTCTCTACTGGCCAACGTGGTAAAATAAACTCAACATTATGCGTGATTGCTCAGACCTAGATTAGACTACCATTTCACTTATTTACTCTCAGGGCCAATTGGCATCGAAGAGAGGAGAGCGACTAACATAAATACATGTGTAGGCAGATTAATTAAAATGATTATACACAGCAGACTTGAAGGCATTGGATGCAGTGGTGGACATGACGAAGGCAGAGAAGATGTGACAGCTGGAAACGTAGAAAAGTGGAGATCTGCGTGAGTTTGTACGCGACTTAAGGTGAACACTAGGAAAAAATTAAGAAGGCGCAGAAGACTGAGGCCAGAGTTAAAACTGTAGTTTAACAGAGGAAAGCACCTCCCAGCAAGCCAAAATGTGCACATGCAAGCAGTTATGTTAACACAGAACATAGAAAATGAAACTCCTTTTTGGACAGAAGTAAAGCTAAGGCACATTGCTTATTGTGATGTTGCTTAAAAAGTTGGTGTCTAGTTGTTGCCCTTCATATCTGGTCCTTCCACACCCAGCAACTGAAATGCCATGAAAAAGGAGCATCTCCAATCACTCTAATTACATGGGAGGTACACATCGCCAGATGTCAGAGGCTTGGCGTCTCATCTTGCAGACTAGCTAGTTTGGCAGATTTAAACTTTACCGCATGTAAGAGGCATGCGGTAGCCTTGAAGGGGAGTATTTCATAAGTGTTACAGCATATTGTACAGTCTGGCATGCTTCATTATTTACATCACAGTAATATGCTAGCACAGGCTGGAATGTTTGTAAGTGACCAGAAAAAAAACAATGTTCATGCCATATCTTAGCCACAATCTTAGTATTGTATAAAAAGTGCAAATAAGGAATTCCTCATTTCTTTGTCAGCTTTTTCTTTCTGTGCATTGATTTTTTGCAAGTTAGCAAGGTTCTACAGTCTTGTGTGCCTATCGGCTGGCCCCTTGTTTGTCAAAGGTACCGAGTACACAATGGGTCGTGTCAGTGCAAGCTAAGTAAACGATGGATAGAAAATTCGTGCTTTCAGAGTATTTCCAGAAAAAACTGCTGTTATTTCCTACTCAGGATGGGGGAACAGCATCGATGGTGCACATCCTCCTTGTCACTGCAGCAATTATGGCTGCTCGCTGCTTTTTGGTGGCGTTTCATTTATCTGCAGGAAGAGCAGGCATGAATGGGCGGCAATAGGTACCTACTAAATTAAACATTGCATTGAGCAATATGTTGTTGTGTCGGTGCTTTTGTTATCCATGAAGGAGTTGGGGTTTTGATTAATGGTTGTGTAGCAAAGATGTAACTGCTACATTGCACTGCATTCACAGATTTGTTTGCCTATGCTTTTGGTTTACTCAGTTGTTTATTTCCTTACCAAATGGCAGATGGAAATTCGGCTTCAACTTGTGCACTTTCATTATGTTTGCAATGTACTTTCAGCTGGTGTTCAGTTTCACTTTGGAGAAGTTGTCCAACCATTGTCTGTGTCTAAATGTTTTCTAACAGTTGACCTCATTACGCAGCATTTCTCACAGAAAGCAAATGTTGCAGTAACATTTTTATTAAATGTTACTCTATTATGTGGCTAGCAATGTAGCGAAAGATATTTTCATCAAGTCAGCTTTTAACATTATAGCAAATTAAGGCCTTTGTTATTTAACGTTGCTCACAATTTGTACCAATCACTCAACCTTGAAGCAACGTAATGCGTTATCACCCTTCCTCGGCTCTTCATTGTGTTAATCACATTAGACATGCTCACGGTCGTTCGCCATGCTAGTTTGCGGACATTGTTGGCTAAGAGTAAACCAGACAAATAAAAAATCGGACGTCATGTGATGCCTATAGTCTGCGGGCCAGCAGTTCATCGTGTAAAAGTGGCGTCACATCATAAGCATCTTCTGTTTTTGCTGCCTTTAAGCAAGTTATTAGTGCGGTTGGTGCAACACATAGTCGATGGGGTCAACCGTCCTGTCGTGTTAAGTTTTCCTCCCTTAAATTGAATGTTTAGTATTTTTCCCTGCAACGACTACAGAGGAACACGGACGTTTCCTTCAATACTGGACTGAATATACGGTCATTCCCTACGTTGCATTGAAAGCAGAAGTGGTTCTGTATTTAAAACGTACATAGTCTACGTTATAGGTACGGAATTTTTTTACAGTGTAGGCGGCAACGGCGAACCCGCGCGCACTCACCTTCAGTACGACGCGTGGCAAACAAGGCAAAGTGGAGGCGCGCTCCTTCGTACTGACCGTCAGTCGCGAAACAGCTGAACGCCAAACTTGAAATTTATCGCTCGTGTGACGTGCTCAGGAAAGAGCGAGGGCGAAGCTATGACATCACTCTGGGCATCATCGTAGCGAGCGCCCGACAGATATAGCAGTGCCGCGGTGCAGTCCGGAAGCCGCTCCTTTCGCTAGAGCCGTGTGCCGCGTATTTTTGATCGCGACTGTACAGTGGTGAGCAGCCGTGTCTAGAGCGCGCCGACGGTGCTCTGCGGAGCAAGTCAGCGCCATCTAACGTTAGGCTCTGGGTTTGAGTTATGCGTCCCGTGCGCATGTGCGGCAAAAACAGAGGGATGCCTGCTCATCGCTTCCTTGTACAGCACCTACCCTGCGAGTTTGTTTGTGCCTCCAGGGCTGCACTGCCTGCATTTGTGACGCTGTCCAGGGTGTCGCCATGTTGCCTTGTTTCGCGAGTGTAACGAGACGGCCAGGAAAGCAAGCGCGAGTGATAGCGGATGATCGCGCGGTTCTGCGTCCAGGTTCCTAGATCTGTACGGATGCCAAATGTGGTGTCCCTTGCAGCTGATAATACAGCGCAAAGACACGCCATCAAACAATGCGCCTGCAACGCATGGTGCGTGGTGGTAACGCGCTAGCCATATACTACGGACAAAACGAAAACTAACAACAAACAACCAAGCCCCATTCTCGCACTCTCAGGCTGGTGCGTGTTTGAAACGCGCGATCATCCGTTCTCACTTGCTTTTGAAGCGCGCGATCACCCGATATCATTTGCACTTGCTTGCCTAGCCGCCTGGCCATTCGCGCGAAAAGCGTTCGTTTTGCGGCCGCTGTTACATAATATTCAGCGCGGCCTTGACGGCGTGAAGCGCTAGCACTGAGAGGAAATGTGGCCTAGAACCCACGAGCAGGCAACGCTTTATTTTGGCCGCGCATGCGCACGGGACGCATAACTCAAACCTAGAGCCTTACGTTAGATGGCGCTGACTTACTCCGCAGAGCACCGTCGGCGCGCTCTAGACAAGGCTGCTCACCACTGTACATTACAAGCTGAGTGATGTTTAAGAAATTTTATTTTATTTCATAGCATGGCTGTGCTAGGACCCTATACCTACTTTACCAAAACGAACACACTGTTCACGACTTCAATCATAGCTCCTCACTACAGCGCAGTAGTAACTCGGCAAAAAATGAGTTGCGTTCATTTCATTGCTCACTGTGAAACACCGCTCTTTATGGGATGCGTGTCATTTTTTAGCGCATCACTCAAAGTAATCGACATCTTTTGTCACCACAACCACTTAAAAAATAGCGCGATGCTGGGACCATAGAACAAACGCCGCTTTCAGCTACCGAGACTTCATTTAATGCGCGCTTTTCGTTTTTCGATCATGGCACTTTCCAAGGCCCAGTCGCCAAGGGCAAGCATTAGTCCTCCAGTGAAAGTGTGCCCTAGTCGCTGCATGTATGTGTTCTCATTGAGACCATGTTTCCTGTTGCAACGCTATGGTATGTGTGCACGCACCGTTTGGTTCTGTTCACAGCTGATGCACAGTGAGTGCTATTCAAGACGGCCTCGCAGCAGAGTTACTCTAATGACGCTCCCGGAACGTCGTTCTTTTTCGCACTTGGCGCCAACAGTAGCAGACGACGTCGCTTGCGTTCATCCGTCTTTTTTTGCTCTATTCTACACATTTCATAATCCCTTTCTGTGCTTACGTGACCTGGCGCCGCCTTGATGTAACACGTGAAGCGTTCGTGACAATTTGAACCAAATGGCGTATTGTCGAGAATAGGCCCCCTGGGCACTCCTGCCCCGAAAGGTACCAATGAATTAAACTATTGATTGGGACGATTCACGACCACAAATAATCGCGGAACGCGGCTGCAACGACGGCGACAATTGCTCTCTGCGGTCGTTGAAGGGCAATCACCGATGTTCTCAGCCGCGCTCAGTTAAAAACTGACAAAGAGGTTGATTGATAAGACGCGTGAAGCATCTACGATAGGGTCGAAAAACATAGAACCAGTTGCGCACGCCTACAAACATTGTAGGTAAATCTCGTCAAAACTATAAAGACACTTTTAAGGAAACTTATGATGCAATTTATGATCCAAACAAACTTGTAACTATACAGCGTTCCTGGAGGTAAGGTAGGCATGCATTATTTTTTAGAGAAGTAACACTGGTGTAGTATAAGTAGCTTGCTAAGATGGATCGAGCGATGCGCTTTTGAGTAGGTTCAATGCAGTTCGTTAGGTTAAGTGGAACAGGGTCCCAGATGGCAGATGCGTACATGATTTCGGCCGAACTAATGTTATAGAAGGTATTAATTTAACTCCTGGTTAAGCTAGACGTAAATTACGACGAAGGTAGCCGATAGTTTACTTAGCACTGTTAATTATCCGCGTTATGTGGGTAGACCAGTTAAGAGTACCCGAGATGTTAGCACCAAGATACTTAATCCAATGCAAGATACAAAGCTTTATCACATTATTTTCTTCAAGAAACACTCGGCCAAACCCTTTGCAGTGAAAAGAAAACTGTGCAAAAAAGAGTGCGAATGCAAACACAGAGTCCAGTAGCGCACATGCCATCGCGATTTGCGCAGTTTTTCCTAGTGCACAGCGTTGTTGTGATAGCGAGCGGCTGTGTTCATTTCTTTTTTTTGCTTTTCATACTTCAATCAATATGACTAATCAGTGCGCGTGTGTGCTGAGTGTAGGGCGCTAAACGATGTCAAGTTTCAGTGTGTAACTGAGTGATTCCGTTCATTGCTCGATAAACTTTTCTACTTGAGCTCCATATTATGATTGTTTGATGACCCTTTCAAATCGCTACGGTGATCTAAATGACAGCAAAGTATTAGATCACATAATGGCATGACGTCATGACAACAGCTTTAAAGAGTCCATCGCACTAAATTCATCCGGTGAAAACGTCAAAGACGTCGTTAGCTGTTTTGGGGATCACTTCCGCTTGGGATGTGAGCCGTAGTGCCTACGGTAAATTTCACATACTCGTCAGTGATTCTCGATGAATGCCTCTTTCGGAACTGTCTCGAGAAACAGAAGCCTTCATTGACTTTCGGTCTTGATTTCATCCTCAGGGCTTTCCTCAAATGTATTTCAGGCATTTCTGTTCCCGTCTAGACGACGATAAGAGCAATTCTCTGCACTCTACCACCTTTGTGAGCGCTTGGATAATCGCTCAAGTTTTTCTAGTGCTTAATTCAGGCGACAACACGTAAGTCTAACTGTCGAGGAGCCTCTCTACTGCGCGTCGTCCGAGCTGCTCAAATCAGACCCGCATTCCATCCTATATCGAAGTCTAAAGTACATCCTAATCACTAACCAACATATCTTTGCTCGTGGCGTCTCCACAGTTACCAATCTTGTCGGCTATATGTCTGGTCTTCCTTCCGTTATATAATAGGACTCAAGTTATCACAATTCACAGCGCCCTTAGCAACGCCTTCGACTATGTGAGTCACCCCCCGCTGCTCTATGCTCTTGCAGTGTGGAGTCTACCTGCCGCTGATCTCGTCACTGCTTAGCTGTTTGCAGAAACAATGTTTTGTATTAATGGACAGTCGCCCTTTACTTGTGAAGCAAATACTGGTGTACATCAGAGTTCTGTATTTATTTTATTTTCAGTCCAATTCGTTAATTATGCTTTGACGGTTTTCAAAAATGCCTCCTTTCTTCTGTATGCTGCATTCAGTAAAATATTTTAAAACTTGGATAATTTACTTAGACTTTACTGTACGATGCAGAAAAACTAAACTTGATTCTTGACACTCAAAAAACAAAAGTTCTAAACTCTACACGCAAAAAACTATGCTGCAGCACACCTACAGCAAGCTTGAGACTGTAGTACTTGTGAGGTATCCGCGCCAACGTTGGGGAAAAAACAAGGTGGCCGGAAGAAAGGTTGCCGTGGCACGCACACAGAATTTAGTCGTGAAGTGTTGCACGTAGTACAAACAGATAGAAAGCTTACGTCTGGCCGTAGTTCTTGTAGAGCATACCATTTCGTAAATAAAACGATGAGAGTCCGCGCTAGAACACTCTGGGCGGAGACGAAGCGGTTCCTTCAAGTTGCCCGCTGAAGCGAAGTAGTTGGCAGTCGGCCCTTGTTTCTAGCCTTACTTCCACGCGATGTAACACCGAACTATTGCAACCCAAAGCTCAAGTCTGCAAACCGCCCCGAGGGACCTTTCATGTTCTCTGCGAACAGAGCAAGTGATGACAGCTCACGACCTGAATCGGGCGACCATACAAGTAAGAACAAAATTTCGCAACTCCCCACACAAGAGGTAGCCGCTTCTTTTCCGTGATGGAATAAGTGACTTCGGAACGGGAAAAAAATTCAGCCTGAGTATGCGACCACGAGCACCATACCACCCATCCGCACAACAAGAAATGCATCGAGGCCAACAATGCTGGCACGTGGGTGCAGTGCCGTGTCGGCCTCATCTTCAAAGTGGGCAAGTATGGCAGTACTATCAGCGTCAAATCATACGCTACCTGCGAATCTCGAAGAGATTACACTAGGGAGGCAGAATACCATAGGGGTTGATGTTCGCAACAGAAGCGTAAAGACCGCTATTAGAAAGTGTTAATAGGTCACGGCTGTATTTCATTTCCAGCCGCCAATACTTTTTTAAAGCGAAAGCTTTACTACTCAGGCCAGCGATCCCATTTCGGCTCGTCGCGCACTTCAGCCGTATGCGCGTGGCCTGACCTTGAGCCGCCGTTGCCTAGTGTTGTGCTCGCGCTCCCTTCCTGCTGTTGAGTTCGGCGAATTTGGACATCGGGAAGGATTCCCTGAAAACCACCGCGAAGGTGAATGAGACCTCTGGAAGAAACATGGCTGCAGGAATGTCGGAAGCAGCGACGATAATAGCGTCCCCACGTGTTCGAACAGGCCATCGGGTGCAGCGACGATAATAGCGTCCCCACGTGTTCGAACAGGCCATCGGGTGCAGCGAAGATTACAGCGTCCCCACGTGTTCGAACAGGCCATCGAGTGCAGCGACGATAATAGCGTCCCCACGTGCTCGCTCCGGTCATCAGACGACGAAGTACAAGATCAATGTTGCCCTCTTCAGTCACGCTGGGGTTGAACAATTGCCCGAGAGCTTCGCCTTCGACAGAGGTTCCGCGTTCCGGTCATCAGTGCAAGATCTTGCAACCACTGCTGGGAGACAGCCCGCATTCCTGTGTTGCGCAGGCGCCTTCCGGTTCCACATGGGCACGGTCCGGACACACGTCCGCGCCCACCTGGAGGCCGGGTGGACGACAACGTGACCGGGTCCTGTTCTCTTTCCCTCGACCGAGCTGCGAGAGAACATCAGGCCCGCCCTGCCGTGGGTGGTGCCATCAGTGCCATCGTGTGATTGGACATCATTCTTCGAACTGTATTCCCCAGCTAGGGATCTGGGGAATACGAAGAGTATTTAACGAGCTGCTGGTTTGGTACCAAACAGAGCCCCCCGTCTTGAGAGATACCCTTTGCTGGGAGAGACTCCCGACTGCTAAGAAGCTCTCTTTACTGAGAAGCACTCAGTAGCCCTTACTTGTACATTATGTAAATAGTCTTTGTATAAATTTTTCCAAGTTTTCTTCCTCCGATCGTCCTCGTCTCTTCTCCAACACAGTCACGCTACCTGAATCCCAACTGGTGGCAGCGGTGGGATGCTGCTATTTGAGTCACAACACTAGCAAAGCCGCAACCGCGCTCCAACAGATGGCGCCGCCGTCTACGTCGCTGCCGTCGCCGCTCACTCCACCCGATGTGCTCCGCTGGGGTAGAGGGAGAGGAGGTGTTGCCTCGCGGGGGGCTATATACAAAGCGAGGAAGAGAGAACGCGCTCAAGAGACGCCAGAAGAACGCGCCGCGCCGACTCGAGAGGCGTCGTAACGAAGATGCGGCTAGAAGAAGTCATGCCACGTCCCGGAGTGACTTTTCAACTGCGGAAGAGACCAATTTGAGTTCTCGAGAGCGTCGGAATGAGGCGCTGTGTAGACGAGGTGCCGAGGAAACGAAACTTTCGCAATTCAACTAGGGTTAACCAGAGCTAAACCACAGCCAATTTTTTCTCATTCATGCTCGCATTTCAGATATTTCGTTCGCGTTTCATATAATCCTAATGGTACATTGGAGACGGTTCATGAGTTTCGTAAAGGTTTTTTCCTCCTGCCCTATGAAAAATGGGCCGTGATCTTTTGTCAGGAGAATTAGAGGCTCAGCTATCTTGGCGAATTTTAGAACATGTATACTTTCCATAAATGGCGCAGAGTTTCATAAAAAAGAAGCACCTTCCTTTTATCCATCGTCTTCAGAAATGCAACAGCGCTGACCGTCGTCTTTTTGTGCCCGGGCTAATGCCTTGAGCGCTCACGATATGGCCAAGAAGCAACAGCTCTTTACACGCGAAGTGAACTTTTTGGGTTAGAGAAAGAGACCGGCAGAACGCATTGCCTCTAAATAGCACGGAGACCTTTCAGGCGGTCCTCGGTCGTGTAGGAGAAAATCACGACGTCGTAGAGGTATACGAGGCATGGTTGCCATTTCAGGTGAGACAGCTCATTGTCCATCATGCTTTGGAATGTTGCTGGGGTGGAATGCAGACATAAAGGAAGCACCTTAAACTCATGTAAACTGCCAGGAATAATAAAGGCGGTCTTCTCTGGGTCGCGCTCATCTACCTCTGTTTACCAATAACCGCTGCGCGTAGTGACGAAAGTAGGTGGCGCGGTGTAGCCGGATTAGGGAGTGTTCAGTGCACTGCTGTGGATGTCACAGAGAGTCTTTGCCGAGTTATGCAGCGATTAATACACGTTCCTCAGCTTCCGTTCATCGTCTCATATGTTGAATGCGGCCACACGGTGAAAACTGGCCAACTAGTCCGACACCTTCGAAACTCACACTGTGGAAGGATGGCGGCTTCCGAGGTGTGAGGAGGAGAAACGGTGGGACACTCCCGGAAGGCTGACTTTTCCGACTTCCCGTGGCGGACGTCATGGCCCGTACCGACATTGTCAGTCGCTCAAACTCAGTTGGCACACCTGTCAGACGGCGGTTCGCCTTGGGGAGGGGTGTTGGGTTCGCGCGTCGGCATTTAACCTTGACGGGTGCCTTTGGGATCAGCGCACATGGGATGGCACCGAGCACCTCCAACAAGTTTGTAACCAAAAAACGTAGCATTTCTCAATAGAGGCATTTACTCGGACGGGGCTCTCTCAAAGGCAGCGCGGACCCAAAGGGGAAGACGACATTAGGCCACATGCCAAGTCGCACGTGGCCTAAGTTCGGCCGCATGATTGCGCTGGCAGAATGTCAGCTGTGTGGCCAAATGCAACATTTTCTCTGTCCTGAAAAGATTACCAGCCCTTCTAAAAGGGCACTTTCTCAGGACTTAGGTAAAGTAAGTGCTATGACCAAGCACCAGGCCGGGAGCGTGTTCGTACTTATTTTACCGGTTGGTACTCGGCGAAACCGAGGTGTCTCGAGCGGCCGTAGAGGAGTCTCGACCACAAGGGCCTGCTTGGTTAGACAGCAAGGCCCGAAAACCATCGTATTTGGAAGCACCACAGACCACCCTTCCAGATGCAGCCTCCTAGCTGGTCGAGCATTTTCCCGGAAGACATCCGTACCCATTTATGCCGCTGGGTTCCCGCCGGTGGCACTTCGGCTGTTCCCAAAGATCAGGCCCAGTGCTTGAGACTTGAGAGCCTCCGGTCGTATATACTTGAGTGGTGCATGTCGCGACTCCCTCCCGCCATTCCTAGTGGCCTCATCATATTCATTTAAGCTGATGACGTCGCTATCTGGTCTTCGCATTCCACACAAAAAAATTTCCTCTGTCCATCGCGCCGTCCAAAATTCTCTTGACACCGTCACTACGCAGCTCTTATCCACGGGCCTGTCAACTTCTGCAGCTAAGACAGCTGCCCTTCTTGTCCACTCAAGAGCTGCCGCTCGTCGATCAACCGACACCCTCTCCCTCAAATGCACCCAACATCCTGTAAACTTCCTCACCTAACTTGTCATCACCGTCGATCACCGCATGGCATAGCAGCTGGCAGTGAAAGCCTTCCTCGTCCAAATCTTTAAGATCACCAGAGCAGTCACGCAAATTTTCATTTCATTTCATTTCAAATATTTATTCCAACATTACACCATACAGATATAATGTCGAGGATGGCAGGCAAAAAGCCTCCTGGAGGCTTGACCGGTCCTGCATCCTGGTGTACACTTGACAGAGCAGCGGTGGCAGTCAGCTCATCAGAACACAAGAAGTGAATAAAGAAAGCCCAAAACAAAACATAGAAACATTCACAAATATGTATGAAGGAGAGACAGAGATATTAAAGAAATAATAAAGACAAAAATATATTACATTTTATGCAGTATAGGAACGCATGAAGGCTTTAAAGTTTGACGGGTTCATGCTTAGAATGTCGATACCCATTTCAATTAGGGAATTCAACAACCTTGGTAAATTATTCTCAAGCATCTGTTTGCTATAATTAGTTCTGTATCTCGAAACATTCAATATTTCTGTGCGGCGTGTAGTGTTGGCAGGTACATTCTGATGCAGGTTCGCGATTTTCACTAACGTAAAATTATGTTTCCTGCTGCTATAGTAAAAATCCCGCAGAAGTCTGTATGTGTAAATGTCGTGAATCTTTCTTATATTATACTTCTGGAAGAGTGGTTCAGTGTGTTCCGTAAAGGATACACTGGCAAAAGGCAAAAGCTGCTCCCCAGACTGGGCTATACGGCTTTTCGAAGCTCGCCGCCACATCAAGAATACTCTGCGCCCCACTCCAGCTTACCCAAAACATTACCCAAAGGCAATTCAGGCAAAAGGCAATAGCTGCTCCCCAGACTGGGCTATACGGCTTTTCGAAGCTCGCCGCCACATCAAGAATACTCTGCGCCCCACTCCAGCTTACCCAAAACATGAAAATAAAGTTGGATATCGTACACTATCGAGCACTAAGAATGTTCCGACGAATACCAAGGTCCTCTCCCATTCGACTCAGCGTTGCTGAGGCACAAATATGGTCTTTTTCTGTCCGCATACTGAAGTCTTCCTTAAAACACGTCTATCGCCTTCTCAAAGCTCCTGACGGCCATGGCCTCTTAACTCAGGATCAGTCCATCTTCCCACGTGAGTAGCATAGCACAGTTTTATTTAGACCCCATGGGAAACTCTTACGTATCAGCTCCTCTACGTATCAGACAGCCTCCCTCCACCCCCACCTCCCCTTCCCGGGCATCAGGACAGTCATGGAGAAACTCACGAAAAGTTAGACACCGCACTGTGCTCTGCTCTCAACGGCCAACTCCTTTCTTCCGGAGACATTAGAGACCTCCTGCTTTATTCGCCGGTGATTCTGTCCTTTCCGACATCAGGCTTGCGATGGCAGGCTGCTCTACTTCTTCGCTCGCCCTCTCCAGGAAGTGTCATCTTTTCTTTCTTGCATCGCATACGGTTGCAGAAATCGCGACTTTGCCTAGCCGCCAATCTTAATGAAGATCTAATGCTCTGCCATTCTATCCGACCCCCGTCCTTCCCTACAGAACCTACGGCTACGGCATAGGCTGTAGAACAGCGACGGCATACGCGCGTCCGCACAGGCGTGCGGCGCGCATTCCAGGGAAAAAATCCTTGGAGTTCCTTCTGTTGCTCCTGCCGTTGACGTCAGCACACTCCGCTGACTGGGTTTGCTGGTGTGTCCTTTGAGGCTCAAGCCGCCGCGCTTGCTCGACCTGGCTTGAGTTGCTTCGCTTATGTTTGTCACAGGCGACCCCGCAAAACCATAAGAGATACATCCCTCGCCGTGAAAGAAAGCAACTAGTGCTCGCGTGGTCTTCAGACCCACGCTACAAGGAAGCAGTCTGTGGAAAGCCAACCTCAACATTCTCGCTCTGGTGGTGTAGTTTATCCGACGAAAAAGTTTAGTCGTCGACTTTAACAAAACGGAAGCGTAATGGTTACCATGTCCATACTGCCCGAAGCCAATCGCCTCCTACTGGGTTTGCTGGTGTGGCTTTTGAGGCTCAAGCCCCGTACTCTGAAAAGTACGGCAAAATATAGGATGTACCTCTCACTTATTCAAAAGAACTGCTAGAGTGCTTGACCAACGATTAATCTCTGCTACGAGGCTCACCTGTTCCACCCCTGTTTATAGAGCCGTGGTCAAGGGGGGTATACGCTCTGGTATTTTGCAATCCGCCAAGTATTCGCATCTACCGAAGCGA
This sequence comes from Amblyomma americanum, assembly GCF_052857255.1. Classification (NCBI taxonomy): domain Eukaryota; kingdom Metazoa; phylum Arthropoda; class Arachnida; order Ixodida; family Ixodidae; genus Amblyomma; species Amblyomma americanum. The sequence continues at coordinate 437,346,468 of NC_135497.1, forward strand.
GTTATACCCCCGTCACACACCACTCCTCGGAGGCCCTTCCAGCCAAAGCACCTATTTTCACTAAAAGAGCGAAGGCTCTAAGGAGCAGCGACGCAGCTACACGGTGGCGCCCAAAGGTAAAACAGTCGTTGAGGCCTAGCCATCGCTCCTGTGTATGAGGTGGCTGAAGTGACTGTTTTAAAATTAAAGTCGTTTATTCTATTCATTCGTTGAGCTCAGGCTTTTTTTTTATTCTCATTGCTTCCTTAAAAAAACTGCAACCGCAACTGTCATCAGTACCAATTTTACGGTCCTGAAATCTGGGCACCAGTCCAGAAGGCAAAACCAGAAAAACCTTTCGTAGTTTTGAATGATATTTCAAAACATTGTTAGCTGGAGATAATTTAGAGCGAAAGCTGTACTCCTTAAGACAAACTCCCAAGGTCAAATGTGGCGCGCGTTTGACCTTCAGTCGGCGGAGTGGAAGTGTGTCGTGTGACGTCACGCCACATGACCTGCTGCAGAGAGGCGTCGCAGCGGCGCTCGCTCGGAACCTCGCTGCTGCGGTGCCACGTGACTAGCCGGGATTTAACAGCTGCTTCGCCGGCGCTTGTCGTTCAGTCTCGCCATAGAGAAAGGGATTCATAAAGAGTGGACACTTCGATAGGGCCCAGCGACCCAATTGACTGCAGCGCACTAAGCGGCTGGGTGAGGGGACTTGCGGTTTCGGTTGCAGGCGCGCGTAGTTTCAATGCTGGCATACTCTGCAGCCTGCCGCGCCCTTGTGGCGCATTGTTTGTGTTCAGCACATTCTCCTACTGTTATTTACTTTCCGCCCAGAAAAATGAAAAATTACATTCCGGCGCTCTTGACCGGCCATCAACACAGTTGCGGCACGGCCTTCGTCAAATAGTGTCAGTGCAGAAACGACACCAGGTGCTTTGAGAAATGATTACTTATATTGCTGCATACAAACCCAAAACCGATACACTATCCATCGGCTTTGCACATCGCTAAGCTCTTCCGCGGTTCTTGAGCGTCCATTGTTAACCCTGCTGGGAGCAGTAGCCGTTGCTACCACCGTGCAGCGTCAGCTGAAAAATATAAACTACTAGCAGGTGTCATTCTGATAAACCTTAAACAAAAACTGTGCGAACAGGCGAAACGCGTGAAAGCGGCGAAATTCCGAACAACGAAAACATGCTTTTACGAAACCCGCATGCGGAACATTCATGCACCAAACCAATCGGACCAATTGATTATCTTTGCCATCTCAGTTTCCGCTTTTGCAACCACCTCTTGTATGTCACGGCCAGAAACATACTTGTACCATGGACATAAAGAACGTAACACGCAACACAATTAAGTGCAACAGTATTATTTACGTATCAATTGAAAAAAGGGCCCCAAAAAAGTGCCTTGGGGCACACCGCATGAAACAGTTAAAGGATGAGGTGCGGTCCCCAATTCTGAGACACTGCTTCAGATCATTCAAGTAAGATTCAAACGACACCAGATATAAATCGCGTGGACACCATGAGCGCCAAGTTTTATCAATGGAATTTTGAGGTTTAGAAAGTCAAACGCCGTGATATAATCTATAGAAATGCCGAGCGTAAGCGTCTTGCGCTCAATATTTTTAATGATGAGCTCTTTCATCGTTAGTTTAGCTGTTTCGGTGTAATTGCCTCAACGGAAACCATGCTGATAGTCTTGTAATATATTATGTTTGGAGAAGAATTTTTCTATGCGCACCAATAATATTTTTTCTAAGCACTTCGAAAACACGGGTACTATAAATACCGGCCAGTAATTAGCAGCGTTGTTTTCTTTTCGCCTTTAAAGATCACCGATAATTTTTGCTTTTTTCATGCGACTTGTGAAATATCCAGTTGTAAGGACGAGGTTAAAAATATATAAATGAGGCGCGATAAGGTCAATTGTGAACTTGAAAGGCTTTATCTGAAGATCGTCCACACCAACTGAGTTGGTGTCTTTCTGGTTTAGAAATGCGCTACAAATTTTTATTTCATGCGTTATTTCCAAGAATACGGTGTCATTTTGCCCTTAGAAGGGCATCGAGCCTGTTTCATCGCAGGTGGGTTTTATCATGTTTACAGAACGTGCACTGAAATGCTAATCTGAAACAACATACGAAATACATTTGTCATGAGTTGAAATTTGAGGGGGGCTGCACTCTAGGCGTTGCCTTTGAATAATTTCATTAATGACCTCCCGCACTTTCTGAGGGCCGTTTCTTGAAGCATCAGATAGGAGGTTATTAATAAGAGATCTTCGGTTTTCTTAAATCTGCAGTAAATTTACTTAGGTAATTCTTGAGGTTTGTTAGTACTATCATTTCTCTCACGGACAAGAAATCTTGGAGCAGGTTTTGTTTCTCCTTAATCATCTTCAAATAATCGGGTGTTATCCACGGACCACGGCTTTCTTATTTTGTTCCTTAGTTTTGTTTTCTTGTATAGAAAGAATTCATTATAATGGCGGCAGAACATGAGCAGGAATTCGTTGTAAGCTTCAGAGGCAGTAATCTCGTTATAAATAGGAGACTAGTTGTCTAATAGTCTTTCCCAAAATGATTCCAAATTGACAATCGACACGGTCCTATACAGGGGTTCCTCCTTAATTGTGTTTCCTTGTGGTCTGAACTGGAATACACAATAAGGATTGGACAGTGGTTCCTTATGTCATAGCATATGGTGCATGCTGTGTGTACGGCACTGAAGGAGTTGAGAATGAAAAGATAAAGGACAGATTCGCCTGCCTCGGTTACGTGCGTTGGTGTATTGATAACGGAATAAAAGCCGGAAGCCAGACGTTTGTTGCTGAACTCAATAGAGTGCACGTCATTTCTAGCTCAGTTAACATTGAAGTCTCCTCCTAAAAGCAAACTTTACAGATTAAAGGAAGCATACTCGAATATTTCTTCCATGAAAGTAAAAAGTAATTTTTGCTTCCCGCAGAAGCGCGATATGCCACTGCAAATATATCTTTCCCCCTACAAGCACTTAACGCCTCCAGATCAGCCGTTATACGATTGCAGTGGTGCTCCACTTAGCAGTACAAATCATCTCTAAAATGGCTAGCGATGCCGCTGCCTCAAGCCTCACTTCGGTTTTCACAGTTGTGTTTATAACCTTTTAATGTTAACACCTGACTTTCATCAGGATACCATGTTTCTTTGATCATGATGACATGCATCTTGAACCGTAATTCATCGAGAAACAAAGTGAATTGTTCTTGCTTTGATGCCTACAAACGCGTATTCATATGTACAGCCGATGTTAATGTGTGGGTTGGTGCCTGCAGTGTCATATCAGAAGGTGAGCAGAACTCCTCGATGTAGCATGATGAGTATGAGAGCAAGGAACTAACAACACATGGGAAGCCTTTATCGTGTTTAATTCGCACCACACCCTTTCCCTCGGCTTGCCGCTCAAGAGCTTTTCCATTCCTGGCCCATGCGAACTTCCAGTCGAACTCATGTTTCGTTTTTGTCGCCAAGGGAAGAAGCCGCTTTAGCGTAGGGCAGGGATGCTCGTTAACGAGCACACTTTTGGACATGTCCTCGATGGTCCCCGATTGTTCAGGTGACAGGGGCGATGGGTACAGCTGTCTTCTTTCTGCAGTGTAAAGACGGAAGGACCAGCGATCAACCGGCTTGCTCTCGCTGCTGTCGAGTGCCAGATCCAGAGTGGGCAGCATTCTTTTCAAGTTTTCTGTTGGTGACGTGTGTACTGATGTCCGATGCGTCGGACATGTCCCCGATTGTCCAGGTGATAGGGGCGATATGTACAGCTGTCTTATTTCTGCAGTTTAAAGACGGAAGGATCAGCGAACCGGCTTGCTCTCGCTGCTGTCGAGTGCCAGATCCAGGGTGGGCAGCATTCTTTTCTAGTTTTCTGTTGGTGACGTCGGTAGTGATGTCCGATGCTTTGGATATGTCCCCGATGGTCCCCGATTGTTCAGGTGACAGGGGCGATGGGTACAGCTGTCTTCTTTCTGCAGTGTAAAGACGGAAGGATCAGCGATCAACCGGCTTGCTCTCGCTGCTGTCGAGTGCCAGATCCAGGGTGGGCAGCATTCTTTTCTAGTTTTCTGTTGGTGACGTCGGTAGTGATGTCCGATGCTTCGGATATGTCCCCGATGGTCCCCGAATGTTCAGGTGATAGGGGCGATGGGTACAGCTGTCTTCTTTCTGCAGTGTAAAGACGGAAGGATCAGCGATCAACCGGCTTGCTCTCGCTGCTGTCGAGTGCCAGATCCAGAGTGGGCAGCATTCTTTTCAAGTTTTCTGTTGGTGACGTCTGTACTGATGTCCGATGCATCGGACATGTCCCCGATTGTCCAGGTGATAGGGGCGATATGTACAGCTGTCTTATTTCTGCAGTTTAAAGACGGAAGGATCAGCGATCAACCGGCTTGCTCTCGCTGCTGTCGAGTGCCAGATCCAGAGTGGGCAGCATTCTTTTCAAGTTTTCTGTTGGTGACGTCTGTACTGATGTCCGATGCGTCGGACATGTCCCCGATTGCCCAGGTGATAGGGGCGATATGTACAGCTGTCTTATTTCTGCAGTTTAAAGACGGAAGGATCAGCGAACCGGCTTGCTCTCGCTGCTGTCGAGTGCCAGATCCAGGGTGGGCAGCATTCTTTTCTAGTTTTCTGTTGGTGACGTCGGTAGTGATGTCCGATGCTTTGGATATGTCCCCGATGGTCCCCGAATGTTCAGGTGATAGGGGCGATGGGTACAGCTGTCTTCTTTCTGCAGTGTAAAGACGGAAGGATCAGCGATCAACCGGCTTGCTCTCGCTGCTGTCGAGTGCCAGATCCAGAGTGGGCAGCATTCTTTTCAAGTTTTCTGTTGGTGACGTCTGTACTGATGTCCGATGCATCGGACATGTCCCCGATTGTCCAGGTGATAGGGGCGATATGTACAGCTGTCTTATTTCTGCAGTTTAAAGACGGAAGGATCAGCGATCAACCGGCTTGCTCTCGCTGCTGTCGAGTGCCAGATCCAGAGTGGGCAGCATTCTTTTCAAGTTTTCTGTTGGTGACGTCTGTACTGATGTCCGATGCGTCGGACATGTCCCCGATTGTCCAGGTGATAGGGGCGATATGTACAGCTGTCTTATTTCTGCAGTTTAAAGACGGAAGGATCAGCGAACCGGCTTCCTCTCGCTGCTGTCGAGTGCCAGATCCAGGGTGGGCAGCATTCTTTTCTAGTTTTCTGTTGGTGACGTCGGTAGTGATGTCCGATGCTTTGGATATGTCCCCGATGGTCCCCGATTGTTCAGGTGACAGGGGCGATGGGTACAGCTGTCTTCTTTCTGCAGTGTAAAGACGGAAGGACCAGCGAACAACCGGCTTGCTCTCGCTGCTGTCGAGTGCCAGATCCAGAGTGGGCAGCATTCTTTTCAAGTTTTCTGTTGGTGACGTCTGTACTGATGTCCGATGCGTCGGACATGTCCCCGATTGTCCAGGTGATAGGGGCGATATGTACAGCTGTCTTATTTCTGCAGTTTAAAGACGGAAGGATCAGCGAACCGGCTTGCTCTCGCTGCTGTCGAGTGCCAGATCCAGGGTGGGCAGCATTCTTTTCTAGTTTTCTGTTGGTGACGTCGGTAGTGATGTCCGATGCTTTGGATATGTCCCCGATGGTCCCCGATTGTTCAGGTGACAGGGGCGATGGGTACAGCTGTCTTCTTTCTGCAGTGTAAAGACGGAAGGACCAGCGATCAACCGGCTTGCTCTCGCTGCTGTCGAGTGCCAGATCCAGAGTGGGCAGCATTCTTTTCAAGTTTTCTGTTGGTGACGTCTGTACTGATGTCCGATGCGTCGGACATGTCCCCGATTGTCCAGGTGATAGGGGCGATATGTACAGCTGTCTTATTTCTGCAGTTTAAAGACGGAAGGATCAGCGAACCGGCTTGCTCTCGCTGCTGTCGAGTGCCAGATCCAGGGTGGGCAGCATTCTTTTCTAGTTTTCTGTTGGTGACGTCGGTGGTGATGTCCGATGCTTTGGATATGTCCCCGATGGTCCCCGATTGTTCAGGTGACAGGGGCGATGGGTACAGCTGTCTTCTTTCTGCAGTGTAAAGACGGAAGGATCAGCGATCAACCGGCTTGCTCTCGCTGCTGTCGAGTGCCAGATCCAGGGTGGGCAGCATTCTTTTCTAGTTTTCTGTTGGTGGCATCGGTAGTGATGTCCGATGCTTTGGATATGTCCCCGATGGTCCCCGATTGTTCAGGTGACAGGGGCGATGGGTACAGCTGTCTTCTTTCTGCAGTGTAAAGACGGAAGGATCAGCGATCAACCGGCTTGCTCTCGCTGCTGTCGAGTGCCAGATCCAGAGTGGGCAGCATTCTTTTCAAGTTTTCTGTTGGTGACGTCTGTACTGATGTCCGATGCGTCGGACATGTCCCCGATTGTCCAGGTGATAGGGGCGATATGTACAGCTGTCTTATTTCTGCAGTTTAAAGACGGAAGGATCAGCGAACCGGCTTGCTCTCGCTGCTGTCGAGTGCCAGATCCAGGGTGGGCAGCATTCTTTTCTAGTTTTCTGTTGGTGACGTCGGTAGTGATGTCCGATGCTTTGGATATGTCCCCGATGGTCCCCGATTGTTCAGGTGACAGGGGCGATGGGTACAGCTGTCTTCTTTCTGCAGTGTAAAGACGGAAGGATCAGCGATCAACCGGCTTGCTCTCGCTGCTGTCGAGTGCCAGATCCAGGGTGGGCAGCATTCTTTTCTAGTTTTCTGTTGGTGACGTCGATAGTGATGTCCGATGCTTTGGATATGTCCCCGATGGTCCCCGATTGTTCAGGTGACAGGGGCGATGGGTACAGCTGTCTTCTTTCTGCAGTGTAAAGACGGAAGGATCAGCGATCAACCGGCTTGCTCTCGCTGCTGTCGAGTGCCAGATCCAGGGTGGGCAGCATTCTTTTCTAGTTTTCTGTTGGTGACGTCGGTAGTGATGTCCGATGCTTTGGATATGTCCCCGATGGTCCCCGATTGTTCAGGTGACAGGGGCGATGGGTACAGCTGTCTTCTTTCTGCAGTGTAAAGACGGAAGGATCAGCGATCAACCGGCTTGCTCTCGCTGCTGTCGAGTGCCAGATCCAGGGTGGGCAGCATTCTTTTCTAGTTTTCTGTTGGTGACGTCGGTAGTGATGTCCGATGCTTTGGATATGTCCCCGATGGTCCCCGATTGTTCAGGTGACAGGGGCGATGGGTACAGCTGTCTTCTTTCTGCAGTGTAAAGACGGAAGGATCAGCGATCAACCGGCTTGCTCTCGCTGCTGTCGAGTGCCAGATCCAGGGTGGGCAGCATTCTTTTCTAGTTTTCTGTTGGTGACGTCGGTAGTGATGTCCGATGCTTTGGATATGTCCCCGATGGTCCCCGATTGTTCAGGTGACAGGGGCGATGGGTACAGCTGTCTTCTTTCTGCAGTGTAAAGACGGAAGGACCAGCGATCAACCGGCTTGCTCTCGCTGCTGTCGAGTGCCAGATCCAGGGTGGGCAGCATTCTTTTCTAGTTTTCTGTTGGTGGCATCGGTAGTGATGTCCGATGCTTTGGATATGTCCCCGATGGTCCCCGATTGTTCAGGTGACAGGGGCGATGGGTACAGCTGTCTTCTTTCTGCAGTGTAAAGACGGAAGGACCAGCGATCAACCGGCTTGCTCTCGCTGCTGTCGAGTGCCAGATCCAGGGTGGGCAGCATTCTTTTCTAGTTTTCTGTTGGTGACGTCGTTGGTGATGTCCGATGCTTTGGATATGTCCCCGATGGTCCCCGATTGTTCAGGTGACAGGGGCGATGGGTACAGCTGTCTTCTTTCTGCAGTGTAAAGACGGAAGGACCAGCGATCAACCGGCTTGCTCTCGCTGCTGTCGAGTGCCAGATCCAGGGTGGGCAGCATTCTTTTCTAGTTTTCTGTTGGTGACGTCGGTAGTGATGTCCGATGCTTTGGATATGTCCCCGATGGTCCCCGATTGTTCAGGTGACAGGGGCGATGGGTACAGCTGTCTTCTTTCTGCAGTGTAAAGACGGAAGGACCAGCGATCAACCGGCTTGCTCTCGCTGCTGTCGAGTGCCAGATCCAGAGTGGGCAGCATTCTTTTCAAGTTTTCTGTTGGTGACGTCTGTACTGATGTCCGATGCGTCGGACATGTCCCCGATTGTCCAGGTGATAGGGGCGATATGTACAGCTGTCTTATTTCTGCAGTTTAAAGACGGAAGGATCAGCGAACCGGCTTGCTCTCGCTGCTGTCGAGTGCCAGATCCAGGGTGGGCAGCATTCTTTTCTAGTTTTCTGTTGGTGACGTCGGTAGTGATGTCCGATGCTTTGGATATGTCCCCGATGGTCCCCGATTGTTCAGGTGACAGGGGCGATGGGTACAGCTGTCTTCTTTCTGCAGTGTAAAGACGGAAGGATCAGCGATCAACCGGCTTGCTCTCGCTGCTGTCGAGTGCCAGATCCAGGGTGGGCAGCATTCTTTTCTAGTTTTCTGTTGGTGGCATCGGTAGTGATGTCCGATGCTTTGGATATGTCCCCGATGGTCCCCGATTGTTCAGGTGACAGGGGCGATGGGTACAGCTGTCTTCTTTCTGCAGTGTAAAGACGGAAGGATCAGCGATCAACCGGCTTGCTCTCGCTGCTGTCGAGTGCCAGATCCAGAGTGGGCAGCATTCTTTTCAAGTTTTCTGTTGGTGACGTCTGTACTGATGTCCGATGCGTCGGACATGTCCCCGATTGTCCAGGTGATAGGGGCGATATGTACAGCTGTCTTATTTCTGCAGTTTAAAGACGGAAGGATCAGCGAACCGGCTTGCTCTCGCTGCTGTCGAGTGCCAGATCCAGGGTGGGCAGCATTCTTTTCTAGTTTTTTGTTGGTGACGTCGGTAGTGATGTCCGATGCTTTGGATATGTCCCCGATGGTCCCCGATTGTTCAGGTGACAGGGGCGATGGGTACAGCTGTCTTCTTTCTGCAGTGTAAAGACGGAAGGATCAGCGATCAACCGGCTTGCTCTCGCTGCTGTCGAGTGCCAGATCCAGGGTGGGCAGCATTCTTTTCTAGTTTTCTGTTGGTGACGACGGTAGTGATGTCCGATGCTTTGGATATGTCCCCGATGGTCCCCGATTGTTCAGGTGACAGGGGCGATGGGTACAGCTGTCTTCTTTCTGCAGTGTAAAGACGGAAGGACCAGCGATCAACCGGCTTGCTCTCGCTGCTGTCGAGTGCCAGATCCAGAGTGGGAGCATTCTTTTCAAGTTTTCTGTTGGTGACGTCTGTACTGATGTCCGATGCGTCGGACATGTCCCCGATTGTCCAGGTGATAGGGGCGATATGTACAGCTGTCTTATTTCTGCAGTTTAAAGACGGAAGGATCAGCGAACCGGCTTGCTCTCGCTGCTGTCGAGTGCCAGATCCAGGGTGGGCAGCATTCTTTTCTAGTTTTCTGTTGGTGACGTCGGTAGTGATGTCCGATGCTTTGGATATGTCCCCGATGGTCCCCGATTGTTCAGGTGACAGGGGCGATGGGTACAGCTGTCTTCTTTCTGCAGTGTAAAGACGGAAGGATCAGCGATCAACCGGCTTGCTCTCGCTGCTGTCGAGTGCCAGATCCAGGGTGGGCAGCATTCTTTTCTAGTTTTCTGTTGGTGACATCGGTAGTGATGTCCGATGCTTTGGATATGTCCCCGATGGTCCCCGATTGTTCAGGTGACAGGGGCGATGGGTACAGCTGTCTTCTTTCTGCAGTGTAAAGACGGAAGGATCAGCGATCAACCGGCTTGCTCTCGCTGCTGTCGAGTGCCAGATCCAGGGTGGGCAGCATTCTTTTCTAGTTTTCTGTTGGTGACGTCGGTAGTGATGTCCGATGCTTTGGATATGTCCCCGATGGTCCCCGATTGTTCAGGTGACAGGGGCGATGGGTACAGCTGTCTTCTTTCTGCAGTGTAAAGACGGAAGGATCAGCGATCAACCGGCTTGCTCTCGCTGCTGTCGAGTGCCAGATCCAGGGTGGGCAGCATTCTTTTCTAGTTTTCTGTTGGTGACGTCGGTAGTGATGTCCGATGCTTTGGATATGTCCCCGATGGTCCCCGATTGTTCAGGTGACAGGGGCGATGGGTACAGCTGTCTTCTTTCTGCAGTGTAAAGACGGAAGGATCAGCGATCAACCGGCTTGCTCTCGCTGCTGTCGAGTGCCAGATCCAGGGTGGGCAGCATTCTTTTCTAGTTTTCTGTTGGTGACGTCGGTAGTGATGTCCGATGCTTTGGATATGTCCCCGATGGTCCCCGATTGTTCAGGTGACAGGGGCGATGGGTACAGCTGTCTTCTTTCTGCAGTGTAAAGACGGAAGGACCAGCGATCAACCGGCTTGCTCTCGCTGCTGTCGAGTGCCAGATCCAGGGTGGGCAGCATTCTTTTCTAGTTTTCTGTTGGTGGCATCGGTAGTGATGTCCGATGCTTTGGATATGTCCCCGATGGTCCCCGATTGTTCAGGTGACAGGGGCGATGGGTACAGCTGTCTTCTTTCTGCAGTGTAAAGACGGAAGGACCAGCGATCAACCGGCTTGCTCTCGCTGCTGTCGAGTGCCAGATCCAGGGTGGGCAGCATTCTTTTCTAGTTTTCTGTTGGTGACGTCGGTAGTGATGTCCGATGCTTTGGATATGTCCCCGATGGTCCCCGATTGTTCAGGTGACAGGGGCGATGGGTACAGCTGTCTTCTTTCTGCAGTGTAAAGACGGAAGGACCAGCGATCAACCGGCTTGCTCTCGCTGCTGTCGAGTGCCAGATCCAGGGTGGGCAGCATTCTTTTCTAGTTTTCTGTTGGTGACGTCGGTAGTGATGTCCGATGCTTTGGATATGTCCCCGATGGTCCCCGATTGTTCAGGTGACAGGGGCGATGGGTACAGCTGTCTTCTTTCTGCAGTGTAAAGACGGAAGGATCAGCGATCAACCGGCTTGCTCTCGCTGCTGTCGAGTGCCAGATCCAGGGTGGGCAGCATTCTTTTCTAGTTTTCTGTTGGTGGCATCGGTAGTGATGTCCGATGCTTTGGATATGTCCCCGATGGTCCCCGATTGTTCAGGTGACAGGGGCGATGGGTACAGCTGTCTTCTTTCTGCAGTGTAAAGACGGAAGGACCAGCGATCAACCGGCTTGCTCTCGCTGCTGTCGAGTGCCAGATCCAGAGTGGGCAGCATTCTTTTCAAGTTTTCTGTTGGTGACGTCTGTACTGATGTCCGATGCGTCGGACATGTCCCCGATTGTCCAGGTGATAGGGGCGATATGTACAGCTGTCTTATTTCTGCAGTTTAAAGACGGAAGGATCAGCGAACCGGCTTGCTCTCGCTGCTGTCGAGTGCCAGATCCAGGGTGGGCAGCATTCTTTTCTAGTTTTCTGTTGGTGACGTCGGTAGTGATGTCCGATGCTTCGGATATGTCCCCGATGGTCCCCGATTGTTCAGGTGACAGGGGCGATGGGTACAGCTGTCTTCTTTCTGCAGTGTAAAGACGGAAGGATCAGCGATCAACCGGCTTGCTCTCGCTGCTGTCGAGTGCCAGATCCAGGGTTGGCAGCATTCTTTTCTAGTTTTCTGTTGGTGACGTCGGTAGTGATGTCCGATGCTTCGGATATGTCCCCGATGGTCCCCGATTGTTCAGGTGACAGGGGCGATGGGTACAGCTGTCTTCTTTCTGCAGTGTAAAGACGGAAGGATCAGCGATCAACCGGCTTGCTCTCGCTGCTGTCGAGTGCCAGATCCAGGGTGGGCAGCATTCTTTTCTAGTTTTCTGTTGGTGACGTCGGTAGTGATGTCCGATGCTTCGGATATGTCCCCGATGGTCCCCGAATGTTCAGGTGATAGGGGCGATGGGTACAGCTGTCTTCTTTCTGCAGTGTAAAGACGGAAGGATCAGCGATCAACCGGCTTGCTCTCGCTGCTGTCGAGTGCCAGATCCAGGGTGGGCAGCATTCTTTTCTAGTTTTCTGTTGGTGGCATCGGTAGTGATGTCCGATGCTTCGGATATGTCCCCGATGGTCCCCGAATGTTCAGGTGATAGGGGCGATGGGTACAGCTGTTTTCTTTCTGCAGTGTAAAGACGGAAGGATCAGCGAACAGACCGCTTGCTGTTGCGATAGCAATAAGAATAGGATTACGCCGTCAAGCGCCCGTATGACGCCCACAGCAAGCCACGCACCGCCATTTAAGGCAATCATATACATTTCGTTCGTTTTTGTATACTCCCCACTGGTCAACCTCAGTGTGGCGCTAGTTTTTCCCCACAAAATTCGTGCCAAAATTGCGACTCAGTCGTTTGCGGCGCACCATTCAGGGCAGCGTCAAACAATTTCTCATTTCATATATACCTTACATGTGCCAGTGAAGTTGGAGACTAGGTTGCGAGAGCAATTCAAACCGACGACATATGCAGCTTCAATTGTATGGCTTCTCAGACCCTTTAAGGAGCGGCTGAAGTAAGTGTCCATCGAGATGTGAGACAGTTACTGCGAAATGTCCTTTTCTCAAAAACCAATTTTCGTAACAAAATTGTGCTGCAATCGCTCGTCGTAAATAGTTCAAGGGTGGTGTCATACGTGTGTGTGTGTGGTCAGGTGTCAATACACTCAGGCACATAAACGCTTTCGAATTCCCACACCTGAGCACTCTTAAATGTTTCTGCGGAATTTTCTTCTTTGCGTTGCGCGGCACTACGATCGCAGGTTCTCGAAGGCCGCGCCTTCAAAGGTCTCTTAAGCTTGTCATGAACTAAAGAAACCATAGCGCCAGTGTCCCGATATGAGGCAGCACTTTTCCACAAATTTCTGCGAACGTCAATTGTTTCCAATGATTAATTATTACTAAGGCTGACGTTTCTTTCCTTGAGTATCGTGCAGTTCGACATTATAGTATCGTTTTCCCTATAGTCTAGAAATCTCATTATCACTGGTGTAGCACTTCCTTCTTTTTTCTTGCCGATACCATGTGTTCTTTCCATTGTATTAGCGTGCACCACAAGTTCCTTCTTAAAGATGCCTTTCAATACAGCTGCTTTTAGCTCTGGCTGTGATTCAGTGGGCTTTTTTGAACGAAAAACCAGGACATTGTTTCGCCTACTTCTGTTTTCTAAATCCACCAATTTCTTGGATTGCTGCTTAACAGTTACCTCCAACTGTTCAATTCAGCGTTCCCTTCTTTGAGCACGGCGAGACAATCTGTTGACAGATCAGAGTTTGCTTGCATCTAACTAATTTCTTGTTTTATGTCGTATAGATTACGGTTTATCTCAGCTTGATTGCTTAAAACTTTCTGCAATAAATTATTCGTGGAACACCCCGGGTTCTCCGCAACAACACCAGAAGTAAACAACAATCGGAGCACCAACCAACAGTCGATAAAATTAGGAAAAATCTGTGACGGCATGGCAGAGTAAGCAAACATCTATCATCACTCCGCTAACGATAGTGTGTTATACCGAGAACCTACTTGCAAATTTATTAACAAGATCAGTTGAGACATGCTCTCCGCAAGGTAGGTGCCATGCCCTCTGAAGCCTCGGCTTATGCGCTGCTCGTTATGTAGTCGCTTTATCGGTGACGTTCCGCTCGAACGTTGTCATTCAACCAATAAGGTATCCAACGCTGGCATGTCAAGATAACCACTCAGAAACAAACTAGGCAGTGCCCGATTCTTGATGCAGTTGTCATCTGTGATGCGCTGCTTGCCATATCGGGTCCTGAATATCTGTTTCAGGCCATGCTCCACGCTGTCCTTAACATCTACGGCACCATCCGCAAAATTAGCAAGTTTCGTTGAGACATGCTGTCCGCAAGGTAGGTGCCGTTCCCTCTCATCATGATCCTGAGTGATACCATCAAGATATATTTGAAGAGAAGCGCTGTTTACATGAATATGTCTGGGATGAAACGTAGTTAGTTTTTGCATCGTTTAGTGTAAGCTTTTTTGCCGCAAACCAAGATGCACACAGCAAATCTTTGTTTCTGTGCAGACTTCTGTTGTTGCAGTGAAATACAGATATGCACTTCACTTATACAGTACGCCATCAAAGACGGAAGGCGATAGAAAAGTTAACACTAGAGAAATTAGACAATGTAGGCTAGGCCTTTCACAGTTCTTATATGCAGGACTGCGGAATTTCAACCTTTCTCATCAGGATCTTAGCCAATGAAGCCCCGGCGAACTTCCAGTTCTTTCCCGCTTCACTTGTATTGCTTTGCCAAGCAAGACCTTGTTCTCTGGACAAAGGTATTCATTGATATAATCTGGGTCATTCTATTCAAGACCAAGTGAGGATGTAGTAAAGCTGTTGAGTTTATCCCTCTCCATTAATCGGTCACGTACGGTTCTGGAAAACAACTTAACAACAATGTATGGTCGCCCTTTGTCTCCGCGTCTTTCAACTGGTGTGTAGCGTACGTCACATATAAACACTTTTTACTTAGAAATCAATGATCCACAACTTGCAGACAAGAGAACTACGCTGACCAGCTCATATATTCGATAAAGTAGACGCATAACCCCTGCTGCGCCTAGAATACCCCAGTGCATTAATGCATGCGCGTTCGCCCGTATTATCCGCACTTGAAGCGTTCTTCCCCCGCTCCTCTGCGCGTGGTGAAAGATCTCGCCTGTCGCAACCGGAGGCGATCATGTTCTCGGTGACTGGAAGCAGTACTTGTGCAAAGTTCCGGTGATGTCGACGCCATTGTGTTAGTTCATAGGAACACAGCGTGCGAAATTTCCAGGCGCGAGTAAAAATGGTCGTTCTCTCTCGAGCGCCGGGTGACAAACTTTCGCACCACAATTGCGCGCCCGCTGGCTGGTCTCGACGCAGCAAGCGTGCGCCCCTTGACGGCTTGTGGCGCCATCTGGGGTCCCCACTGCGATTCTTGTGTACAGATCCGCGTTCCGCGCCCATGTGCGCATACGGTGAAACCTCCTCCGGCGTGCCGCTGGCAGGTGTTGCAGCAATTTCCTCTGGGATGCCACAAGTGTCTGCCTTCGCAACGTCTTTCTTGTAGGTCGCAATTCAAAACCCTCATAACGCGACCTGCGGAAACAGACGATGTCGTGAACAAACACTTACGAAAAAGAGGGAACGAGAATATTGAACCTTGTTGAAGCAACACGCGGTGCACTAATGCAGTTCCCAGAAGTGCAGCTTTGGACTGAAGGAAACAGGACAGATAAAATTTGCAGACGAAGAGCGGCGAAAATGTAGCCTCTCGGAAGAGCAAAGGAGCGAGACAAAGACAAAGCCATTTCTGATGGAGCTCAATCCGTTGCAAACAACGTGAGTCGAACTTCTAAGCGCGTACCTCAACAGAAAAAGGTGGTCGGCTACCTAAAACGGCACGGCTTAATGATAGTACAGTCCGACAAAGAGGGTGGTTTTGTTGTGCTTCCGAAAGGAACCTATGAACAGAAAGCTATTCAAGCCATCGAGAAAAATTTCAAGAAGACTAAATTTAAGAAGAGACTACAGAAGACTGCAGCGCTAAGGTTGCTGCAGGATGTTCACCTGGAATCACTTGCGAGTAGTGTCAAGATTTCGAATATTTGCACTTTAGAAGCATTCTTCTCATGCAAAACGCACAAGCCTGATTTCGTGTTTAGAGCTATAGTATCAGAAAAGGGTACCTGGCAGTCAGCTATAGGAAAGTACCTCCAGAATAAGCTGGCGACATTCACGATTGAAGACTCCTTCATTGTTACAGGCTCTCAGAAGTTAGCAGAAGAACTGAAGCAAGGGCTCAGCATGACTTCACCAGCCACCTTCGGGTTCTCCATTGACATAGAAGATCTGTACTGCTCCATACCCCACAAAGAACTGTTTAAGGCAGTTAGATCGGTAATTGAGGATTCAGGAGAAGTTCCTTTTCGAAACAGGGCGGGTGTGAAGTGACCGTTTCTTAGCCCTTTTAGAGTTTTATCTACACACTAAACACGAATGACACGAGATGGGAGGTTTATCCGTGTTCGTCCGCTTTAAAACACCGCATCGCCAGATGAGAACACCGGTCAAACGGTGCACATGATATCATAAACACCGAAGCAACACCAGCTAGAACTGACGGTGTGCTAACGAGGTCCGCAGTCGTTCATCAGCCGTCTCTAACGGAGTGGTTGTCGTCATTCAGAACCTTCCGAACGGTGTGGAAAAAACACCGTACGGCAACTGAGACGGAGCCGAGGTGGAATTCCTGCTGCTGTTCAAAGGAACGCGCCAGTGGAACTGTGTACTTTTATCTGTTTCGCTTAGTTCCGGAACGAAGCAGCAAGTTTTGGTTTCGGTCGAGATGCAATCGACAGCAGGCGGCGCAAAGGATCAGAAGACGGCGAGAGAGTCGTGACTCGTGAGTGCGGACGCTGTGACCGAAGCGGCGTAGGCGCTAGGCCTAGCAGCGCCAGCGGGGCCGTCTCGAATTTCGTCGCAGAGGTGAGCGCGGCAGACAACCCAGCCTGCAGTGCTGCCAACCCTAAGGATTTTCCCCTAGATCTAGGGAATTTGAACGTTGTTTAGGGGAAAGGGATTTTTGTTGTAATCTAGGGAAATTTTACTTTCCGCATGGGCCTTTTTGTTTTTCGATGTGAATCGGTTCCTTATTCACTGTTTCTTCACCACCTTGATTTTGAGAGTCTGGCTATGCGCCATGTGCACGAGAAGAAAGCGTTGTTGGGATCGAGGTGGCGTGGTCGGGCCGGGAGGAGGTACGAGGTATGGCAAGCCAGATATTAACCAGATTCACATTGGACAACGTCCAGATGAAGAGACTGGAGGCAATCGACCCGCAAGTTGTCATCGAAAAGCGTGTTTCTTCAATAGCCCCACTTGCCACCTCATTCCCTTCTGTGGTGTCAGAAAGAGAAATGAACAAAATTGACGCAGAATGGAGACTGCTCCGCAATACAGAAATGGACCTGACGGCAGATGCGAGCGTTCAACGCTTTTGGAAACGAGTGAGAGACGCCAGGCAAGGAGACGGGAGCCCAATGTTCCCACTCTTGAGCGACTTCGTCTACAAGCTTCTCTGTTTGCCGCACTCCAGTGAAACAGTGGAGAGAGTTTTCTCTCAGATCAACCTGATGAAAACAAAGACAAGAAACAGCTTGGTGACGCAAACCCTGGCAGCTACGCTTCACGCCAAGCGGGTTCTAGGAGGGGCCAACTGTTATTACTTTGCAGTGAACGAACGCTTAATTGGCCTCATAAAAAAAGAAATGTATATACAGGAGTGAAACTCAGTCGGGATGCCATCCGAATGACGTGTCCTAAGTTTTAGCGTTCGTTTGTTCACGCCCACATTTGGGCACAAAGTGGATTTCCCTCGCTCTTTGACTGCAGCCGGTGAGCGTAAGTGTTCACTGCGAGACTTTCATTCATTTCAGGGCTTAGGCCAGGATTTATTAGTTTTTGATATTAACCAATGTTTTCCTTACCCGTGATCACGTGGTACGCGAGTTTTCATGGAAAATCAATGTGCTATTGTATTCAAAGCTGCTGCCAAAGTGTGGTAGGAGGGTCTCTCCGAAATAAAAGAGTTCACAATTCAACTACGCACTTTTTTTTCATGCCTGAATATTATTTTTCGGATCTAGAGAAATCTAGGGAAGTTTGAGTGAATATTTGGGGGAGAAGTGGCTTTCGAGGTTGGCAGCACCAGACTCTGGAGCCTCTCTTGGAAGGGATATCGTGAGCGGCGACTGTGCGTTTGCCGCTGCTGCTTTTCGATGCGCGACGGAGAAAGGGAAGATGGATGCTTAACCGAGTTCACCGAAGTGGATATCGTAAAGGACGGCTGAGCTTGCCCCTCGCTCTGGTTTGCGAATGGCGGTATGGCGCCGTTGTGTGCGAATTGAGACAAGCGCTGGCTTACCCGCGCCCTTGGCCAGCGGGAGAGAAATTTCTACCTCGACACTGCTGCCCGGAAGGATATTTTTGAATCCCTGCCGTCTCACATCCGTCTCGCCGTCATGGTAAGTGATTTTGCGTCTTAAATATCGTTGTACGATAAAGACGTGAGCAGGCTTGTGTGGAGCGCTGAAGCACTGCTCTGCGGAATGCAGCAAAACATTAGCGCAGCTTTCTTAACGACGCGCTACCAGTGTATGGGTTGTTTTATATGACTATGCGCCAGCGCTTGAGCACTTGCATTGTCAGTCAATCCCACTGCCTGCGTTATAAGTTCGCCTTCATTCCGCAAGGCACCACACGAGCGCTCTGTAGTACAAGTCTGCTTGCGTCTGCACTGAAGTACACCTTTCAAGCGGCTGTATGTTTTCGGCATTGTTATTTTAGTGCCCTCCGAGGCATTTCTGTCATTTTAGTTTTGGATATGTGCAGAATTTTTGGCCTCTCTTAATTTCATGCATGTTCCCCGAGCGAGGTATGCGGCATCGCTATTAACATAAAAAAAATCAGGTCGCTTTTTCTAAAATGCCATGGTTCCCCACAAAAAACATAATTTTGCTTATCGTGCGCGTCGCAGCAAATTTATGAATGTGCTCAAAGCTTCTGAAGGGCATACTTGTACTCTGCCGTCATAGATTCGGCCGCCACATTTAGAATTCCAATCTGATTATTTGTTGCTTTCAGTCAATGGCGCAATCTCTTTGTAACTGGAACACGAGTGAAAGCGAGAAAGCAACGGCTGTCAGTTCTTGCCTTATGTTCTGCTGTTCGTTCCGGCATAACTTCGATGGGTGCAGTATAAACGTGCTGTCACTATTTGTAGAAATATAACAGCTGCTTTAATTTCAAAGCATCACATACTTCATTGCCTTGCTCACCTAACATTATTGGAGTCAGTAATTCGAACGACATACATTTTATTCATAATGATTTGTTTGGTATCAAACCTGACTGGACATTGTTCTATACAGGTTCTAATCTATGAAGAACTCCAAGGTTGCATCAGTTTAATCTACAAGCAGTACCAAACAGTTCAGAGTTAAGTCGCAAAGATGCCCCCTGCAACACTTATAGGTATTTTTGTGTAATTATTGGTGGACATAGGCAGGAACTGAAATTTTTGTACAAAAATAGCAGCTCAGTATTTATCTTACCATCTGATGACTACCTTTTAGGCACAGAATTTACTCAAATTTAGTCATTAATGTCACGAGCCTTAGCAAAGCTTGGGTTTTGTGATTATTTATTTTAGAATGGGGCTGGCACAAAGCCCTGGTGTTTCGTTATCTTGCAAAGAGGCGGGATGCAAACAGTGACAGTAAGGAGCTGCTGACCCCCATGGGAGTTTCGTTAAAATTCAGGCATAGGTACTTGTGCAATTAAAAAAAAAGACAATAGTAGGAATAAGGAGCCAGTGTAACTGCTGCAAATATGCTCAGTTCTGAAAATAGAGTAATTTTATGACTAAACCAGATACACCGTACTGACACGCTGCTATTTTGGGATTTGCATTGCTACTGTCTCATTTTCGCGCGTGTTTACTACCTCTCTTTTCAACTAACCAATAATCCAATGTTGAGACGGTTGTGGTTTCTTTAGACTTGCACGAAATTATGCTTAGGCGGTCACCATTATTTGCTTTTGCGACTGTGGTTTTTTTCATTTTATTGACAAATGGTAATGAGGTCTGGATACGGTGCAGCTACTTTTTTTTCAGTTGGAAAAGAGTGTTTTGTGTTGTAGTCTTCGATGGCATCCAATCATTGCGGAGTGCTACTTCACAAGCTGTGTATAATGGCGATATACACTTTGAACAACACCATACCAGTTTTGTATTTTTATGTCTTCATTATACACACGCAAATGTGATTCATGGGGAGTACTGATTGTTGCATCCCGGGCTGTTATAGGTGCTCAAAATGTGATTCCCTAGAGAACATTTGCTTCTTCGATGCTCAGCAAAAATTCCTGTAGTCGCCATATGTATCATATGTCACGGATAAAGCAAGAGTGGTAGATTTCGTGTGCAGCTGTACCTTTCGAATGCGCACTTTGTATCACACTCCCTTATGAGCAGTGGCTCACCATTGTTTCTTTAGCCTCTCGTTCGATTACAGTTAGGCTGTTGCTGCACTGGTTGCAATTAATTGAGAGTGAGCAGCTCAGTTGTCTTATAGCTAGAATATGGTTTTCAAATCTTTGGCAGGGAGGTCTTTGCAGCATTTTGTTTAACTTTTGCATAGTTGTGGTGGCCCACTAAATGTGATCATGGCTCTAATGGACAAATCATATGTACAGTTGCACCTCTGTAATATGGACACTTTGGTTCCCGAGCAAAATTCTCGCGAAGTGATTCATCCATACTAACGAATCATGAATGAAAAAGTTTTGATACAAAACGTGTCACCAAGGTCTCCGGCACATAGTGGTGGGCAATGAAGTTGAAGCTAGACAGTGTTGATAGCTCCAAGTACATTAGCCTGGTTACCATTACCGTAAAAAAGCGGTCAGTGACATGTTTGAACCTAGCATTTCTTTGACATTATTCTTGAAAAAATTGGGTTGAGCATGGTTTTTCTATGTAAAATTTCTCACTTTGAGGAGGGGAGACCACCCCCTCATGAATTCATTTCTAGGATAGTGTAGTCATAGTGTGCATTATACTGAAATGCGAGAGTATTATTTTGCACTTCTACAAGTGTTAGAAATGTCAGTGATATTTCGTTTTTAATTTTGCAGGACCAAGCACTCACAGCATGCCTCCTCACCTATCAAGGCGCAGTTTTCCTCTTCATTGGCCATCACCCTGTAGTGAAAACCTCATCGCTTCTGTGGGGATTCTGCTGTTTTGCAGCCTTCTGGGTGTTCCGTTTGGAAAATCTAAAGAAGGCACTCTGTCTGCTGACTTTTCTTGAGAGTGCTTTTAGATATTTGGCTTAAAATAAACCACGCTTCGATGGTTTTGAGCTCATAAGTTTTTAAAACCCACTTCGTCTTTCCTTCACAGCGGCCTCTTCTATCTGCCTGTACATGTTTTACATGTCTAGTTTTTTAGTACGGTTTGGAATACTGGTAGTGGAACACAAACTGTGCTGTTATAATTTATCAATGTTAACATGATACAGTTGGCCAGAGCGAAGAAAAAGGAAAATATCAGCATGAATCTGTGAGAAAACTGATGTATATAGCCTTTGTCAAAAAGTACAGAGCCAAAGGGTTTGGCTTCTAAGCCATGTAATAAGGCCTCTGAGCATCCATGGATGTCCAACATTTTCTGTACCTTGAAGAGATCTGGAATGCTAGCGATGCACAACAAGGCTCAGAAGCGAATTCCTTGGGCTCTAAACTTCGACAAATGCTGTACTCGCATTATGTGACAGGATGAAAAGACATGACAAACAGGAATAGCAACATTTCGTTGACCCTAAGATTCATCACCCCACTGGTTTCTTGTCCCTGCATGGGCTAGTCATGGTTTTTATCTTTTTGCATCTAGCTCGGTCAGCTTTCTGGGAGCACTGTCAGCATTTTGTATTTTTTTGTTTTTAATGGACTTCCCGTTCTGCCACTTGACACATTTGCTAGCATTTATACATATCCCTTAATAAGAAAAAAAGAATGGTGATAATGGATTTGGTGAACAATTAAGTTTTCAAACAAATATGTGCTTATCTTAAACACAGGTCTTCAGAAATTCAATTACTTATTTATTAACAAAGTTACTAGTCCTTAGTCTGATCAGTTGCCATGGGAACTTTTCTGGAATTTTTCTTCACTTTGTCCTAAAGTGAAGGTGATGAATACCTTTCTCGCGATCAAAGAGAATGCCTGTGTCCTGAGCGCTTTGACCTTAGCCCATGAATTTTTGCTTTGCTTGTAGTGCGCACAGTCACGTAATACCAGGTTGACTAATTCCTTGCATTAGTCATTACTTGTTAGCTAGATTGAAAAGCATGTGTGCATGTGTTTCTGTATTCTATTTTTTTCCATATAAGTTATGAGTGCTGCATTTTATTTCCAACAGGCTCCTTCAAATGGGCGGCTAACATATCTTTCGGGGCACATAAACTTTCTCTAGAGCATAGGCCTCCATATATTGAGTGTAAAGTTTTGTTTTGTGTTCTTTTATGTGAATGTGTTAAATTGAATGTATTGTTTACGTTTTCTAAGGTTATGTTTATCCTATGTGTTTCTCAAGAACAAACACAAACATTAGAGGTTTGATACCTGTGATATTTAACTGTAGATTTAGTGGGCTGCTTTAGGATGTCTGTTTAGTATTTCTTTTACTGTAGTTTGTAATCTGCATCTTGAAATTAGCCACTTGGAATTAGCAACTGGGAATTGTCTGGTGCGTAAAATTTTGTAGCTAATCATATCTGACAGCACCAGTTAGCCTGAAGTGTAGCGAAGTTTTCAAGTCAAGTCTGCATTGTTTTTCAAGATTTGCTATTGTATCGTTTTGATTACTTTTAGGTGCTGATTTCAAGTTAGTCCCTATCTCTAATACCTGTCCAAGAATTGTGGTTTCAAATGTTGTTTATTGTCCTCCATTTAAAAAAATAAAATTGTATTATACAGGTCTTTGTGACCTTTTCTTTACTTTACGCAAGCTCTTCAATTGAATAAGCTTGACATGTTAAGCAGCCTTTTAATGCTGCTGGTGTTAATATTTCAGATATGTGTGTAGGTTAGTAACTGACATTTGTGATAATCCAGCGCTATTTGTAGCGGTGGTCTGCGTAATTTAGTATTTTCGAACATCCAATGGAATGAATGTAAGTCGCATGCGCAAGTTAAATTGCGAACAGTGTTTTGGGGACGTGCTAATAACAATGTTCTGTAAAGTGCGTAAAACTGCAGTCTCGAAAAAAAAAGTTTGTTAAACTTACACACCTACCTTGCACTATGAAGGTAAAATCCAAGAACTATATTATTGTTCGAAAATAAAACAACGGAGCACAAGCTATATGCAATGTTTTTGTGTAATCCTTACTGCGAATCCTGCTTTTATCGACTTTGAGGATTTATAGACTGGATGAAAATAGTGCTCGAAAAATATTTTCAATGCGCGAGTGGAGCACGGAATTCAAAATTTTCTTTAAAAAGGTCCATTATGGGCTGCAAAAATAAGTAACAGTAATGAACGGATTTTAAGGATACAATATACAAATGCATTCTTTTTAAAAACTTTTAAAGGCAGAGAGGTGGCAAACATTATTTGTCCAATGTGGTGCTGCCCGCAAGTGGCTTGTGCACCATTCAGGTTCTTTAACTTCAGGGATTCGGTTTTTATACCGCAGTGAAGAGATGGTGTACTTTTACGAGAAGAAGAATGTGTTGCAGGAATTTGGCCCGTAGATCTGTTACCACGGTCTTGTTTTCAGTTTCATTGTCTGTCGTCTCCCCAACTCTGCTTTTCTTGCCCATTGCGAACCACACCGTCAAGATACTTTCGGCTAGCGCCGGAGCCATGGTTTGTGTACTTTTTACATAAGTGCCGTATACTCAACGGAGTCAGATTAAAGACGTTTCCTTGCCGCCACCGCTGGTCTCGTTTTGTTTCCGCGATGTACGGCAGTACGCTGCGACGTGACTGGGGCGTCGTGTGTATGCATTGCGCCACGATCGTGCAAGGCAGGCATCCAGGAGGAGGTGAAGACAGCGGTCCGATGCACTTTGTATCCAGCGTTCTTGCCCTGTTCCTTACAGTACTACTTCGTAACGGCATGGACGGAACGGGGCTCGTTATATCTCAAAATTGAAGTTCGACTGGGCTTTGTTCATGATTACAAAGCGCATTCGAACCTGATTATTGTGTTTAACTAACTAGCACCGTTCCGCCTATATAGTTAGCAGTTCTAGTAGCCCTGTAAGAAAAAGCAAAAATGCAATATTGAAAAACGGACCGCTGTCATCACCTCCTCCTAGATGCCGGCGTTGCAGAATCGGCGCCCGCAACACGACACCGCAGCCACCGCTCAGCGTATCGCCGCGATTGAAACCTCCCATTGCAAACCGGAAGTGCATCGTATTTTTGGTGTAAAAATCTACACCAAATATGCTCCCATTGTCAACTGCAAGTGCTTCGTATTTTTGGTGTAAAAATTTACACCCAATCTGCTCCCTTCGCCAACCGTAAGTCCTTCCTATTTTTTGGTGCTGAAATCTACCCCAAGTCTAATGGTGTACATCGAATCTCGATTTGGGAGGACCCTAGAGGACAAGCCAGAAACACCCATCTGGGTTGATTTGTGTTTAGTGTGTACAGTCAACTGCCATTAATTTTAAAAACGGGTTTTACACACAAAAAGCGAGAATATGTATTGGGTGATGTGTTGCTCCCGTTCTTTCTGACATTTTTCTTTCCTGCATTGACAAAAGCTTCCTCAGCTTACTGCCTAACCTACGCATTTTTAGATATGTTGACGATTATTTGGTGATAACGGACAAGCCGCATGTTTTTTCTATTGACGAAGCTGTTACCGATGTTCTCGCACCTTTCAAAACGGTTGCAAACGGCTTAAAATTTACCTTTGAATTCCCTAGTGGAAATTGTATGCAGTTCCTTGAACTGAGAAATCATTTTTTTGACGGGCATATATGCTGGATGTACAATCCTAGGTCACAAAAGGCACTCCTCCCTTAAAGTAGTGCTCATTCAAAAATAATCAAAAGAGCAATAGCCATGAATTGAAATAACTCCGGTTTAGAAAAACCATGTCCGCATCAAATGTTTCAAAGCGTTCAAATGCAAACTGAGCGATGGCGCATGTCCGGCTTTCCTCCAGATTTATTGCCAGCTGTTGCAGAGACGCTGCTACAAAAGAAAAAGCGCATCAAAAACACAGATAAGCAAGATCAGAGGCTGGCAACTCAAGTAATTCCATATCTGCACAGAGTGTCTCATAATCTTAAGAAAGTTGCAAGGAGATACGATGTTAACGTGCTCTACTTTGCCCCAAGCAAGTTGTCAAAAATTAGTCCTGTGATCGTTACTAAGAAAAAGCCGATTTTCACTATAAACCACCAACTCGGTTTCACCCGTTGCACTACTAAGGTAGTGTACATCATTCCGCTAACTTGCAATAGAGTGCACATTGGTCAAACGGGACGCTGTTTTAACGAGGGAGCTTGGGAGCATTACAATCTGGTCAAAGAAGTTAAGAGTGGTCATCTTGCTATCCACAGCCGGGATTGTAAGTGTAAATCTATATTTTGGAAAACTAAATTTCCAGGGTGTGGAAAGGATCGGATGGAAAGAGCGATTATGGAGGCATATCACATCAGGAAAGCAGGTGGTCAGTGTGTCAGCACCGCTTCCTTGTCTCTTATTCATAATGAAATGGCGTTTTTGGATCATTGCGGTTGATTGCATCAGGTGATAGTAGCGCTGTACTTAAACTTTGGTCTCTCAATAAAAATCAGTTGGAAGTGCAGCATTCGTCCTGTCGATTGTGTGTCAATTTCGTCCCCGTTTTTTTCGTGCTGCTACGTTTATTTTAAGATGGATTTTTTTACAAACAGGCTAAACAAGGCTAGCACCAAAAGAGGTGAAAATGCAAAGCACCTTAAATTGTAGAGCTGTTAAACACCTCGTAGTGCATTTTGAATAAACCAGACTTCAGCCCTGCATTAATCTCCTGGATTTCTTGGTCAGGTATACCTGCCCACCATGTGTTGAGCGTTGCATTGATACTGTACAGCACATGAAAAAATTATGAGACGATCAGACATCTAAATCAGACAATTCTGCAAAGTTGGATTTACGCTCGATGAATAATTTGATGCTTTTACTCTAATCAATGTTTTTTGCTCTAAGCTGAGACATCACATCACACTCGCGACAAGAATTATTGCCGCAAAAATGGAGTGACGCTAGAACTTCTTTCGCAGTAAAAGGCCTAAATATAATTGATGCCTCAAATTTGAGAAGACAGCCTGCCTGCATCCCCAGGCATAAATCTTAATATAGAGGGTGTTCCAGCTTTACAGATTTCTCCAAATTATACGCTGAGTGGTGCCTGAAATTAACCTCCACAGATGTTATGCATCCTGGGTGAGGCAAAGAGATATTTCTACTGTCTGGCCTCTAATTAACTAGAATTCATTAGCGAACTTTTCATGACTCCAGTAAGTGGGAATGTTTATACTGGAAACTAGGAGGCATTCATATTCATATGCAATTCTATTTTCTGGAATTCTCCTACCACTGCGTGTATTCCGAGATATTAGCGTCAAAATTCTGAGCTGGATCAGTCAGGATCAGCGTGACACTCTCACCGACGTGACGCGACGTTTCGTCTGTCAACGGCATAGAGCGACAGGTGTAGCTGATGTTTTTCTTTCACTTTCGGCTATCGAAATGAAAGAAACGCCCGACGCAACAACTGCGTCACATTAGGAGGAGTGCCGCGTCAACTGCCACCGGCTTGCATGCGTAATTACGCGAAATCAGTGGTAACTTTGAGGACGAATTATCTCGGAACACTTATGCTCTAGAAGAATTCTACCAATTGGAGCACTGTAAAAATGCGACCTCCTCTATGTTTCTAATATAAAGGTTAACGCTATAGCCGGTGTGGCTAAAACTGCATTTATATATTTTGATTAATTAAGTGCCTGACGGGCAAAATCGTTTTGGTTTATGTGGGTTTAAAGTCCCAAAGCGACTCAGGCTATGAGAGACGCTGTAGTGAAGGGCTGCGGGAATTTCGACCACCTGAGGTTCTTTTACGTGCACTGACATCGCACAGCACACGGGCCTCTAGAATTTCGCCTCCATCGAAATTCGACCGCCGCGGCCGGGATCGAACGCGCGTCTTTCGGGCCAGCAGCCGAGCGCCATAATCACTCAGCCACCGCGGCGGCCTGACGGGCAAAATCACCGTGTCACTTTGTGCTCCCCTGGCTGCATGACTCCTGTGCAGAGCTTTTTTCACACATCACTCAGTGTGTAATTTTAAGCCAGATTTAAAGCTTAATTTTGAACACCATGCATAGAAAGCGCAGAAAGCATTGATTAAAGTTTTTTTTTCGTCATTCCGAATCGATCTGTTTAGAGTACAAGGTGTTCGGACGGTTATATCTGCGGTTCGACCCAGCTGAAATGAACGTGCGTGTCACTAAGCGCGTTGTCAAACTGCCCATCAAGTAGGTTTACTGGTTTTCGTTACGACGCTGTTAAAGAACGCAGGCACAGGTTTTGAAAAATCACTCATGCTTTGCCCGCGTATGTCTATGTACAGCTTGTACTTTCTCAGCACAGTGTATTTAACTTGAACATGCGCAGCGTGATATTCTGACTTAGACTGATTTAACGGCATATTCACCACCAGAAGTGTGAAAACAATGAATAGTCGCACGTGGAAGGTGGATGTGTTTAGATGCAAACATTGAATATTTTGATGTCTAAAAATAATGCATGCGGAAAAGGCCCGGAAACCGCAGGCCGCCGCGCATCAGCGGTAGCAAAAGTTGCAGTGGCGCCATCTAATGGCATCAATGCGAAAACGGGCGGCCTGCATGGAGCCGTTTGCGCCACTAGGATATATCCTGGTTCGCTAGAATTATCACACAGGTAACTGCGCGCACACAAACAAGGACACGAAGGTAGTGAAGGGTGCATAACAAGAGCAGCACATAAACACGCTTCGCCCGTTGTGTACCATTCACGTCCTTGTTTTTGTTGACGCAGTCACCTGTGGGTCAATTTTGTGTTCTTGCCGCATCTCTGCAGTTCCTCCCAACGTTCCATTTATCATTCGTTTTGAAAGAGGTAGGGCTCAGCCTTCGCGGGCACCTCGAAGCGCAGCGCACTGTGCTCGCCCAGTATTGCCTTAGTCGGGCTTCTCTCATGGCAGCGGGCCGGCGAGAAGCGCCCAGTCATTTACGCTGAAACTCCCTACTGGGTCATCACTTGCAGTTTTAGAGGACATGAGAAAAGAATCATAGTTTTGCGCAAATTCCTCGCTCATGCTTCTCTCCCTCCTATTCGTTGCTGATAGGCACAGCGCGGAAGCACGCACATGCCGCTCAGCTTGGCTGCTATACGAATGATGTCCACACTGGCGTCACGCAAAGCGGCCCGCCGGGCCGCGTGCGGGACATTCGGTTGGAGTTTTTTCGCTGGTTTAAAATTATCGTCTCAGTATTTTAGATAACTAGGTGCATTCGGTCTAGGTAAGATTCCTAGTAAGATCACCTAAACGTTAAAGGACTACGCCAGATCGCCGGTGCCCTTTAAAGGAAATTCTCCGGCTGCAGAGGCCACTCAGCCAATTCAAACAGAGATTGACGTTTTCATGGCGGCGCCTGCTCGTGTCCACTCTGCCTGGACGGGCTTTTCTTCTGCCCTCACTCTGGAGGTGCGCACAATAGTGTGCATTTTATTGGGATTTCAAAATTTTGCAGTGCAGCTCCAAGCAAGCGGCGTCTGCCAAAATTTCACCGAGAGCAAAATATATTGCCCTGCATTTTGCTGGATTCATAACTACCTCGCCAATTGGCAAAGATGGGCACATATCAAAATCCATCGACTTCTTCAGTGACGTGAAACGTGACGTAAACGGAGACTCCGTGATTTCTGGCGGCTAGCGGTGCGTTCCAGCAGCTGCCGAAATGAAAGCTACCGCCGCCGTACGTTGAAGGCATCTATCGGGGGTCGCCACTGTCGCTTCGTTTACGTTTGCACCGGCGTCTTGCCAGCGTTACGATGTATCCTGTTCCCGAACCCGACGACGTAGTTCTCGCAAAAACTCTGGCCTGCATTTCAGCGACCTCAGCCCCACAGAGCGTGCGATGCTTTTGAGGGAGCACGGTTAGGTTAGGCGCCGGCGGGTGGTTTCCCCCTTCCTCAGAGAGCAGCCGTTGCAAACTAAATATGATAACCCCAGTGCGGGGAGCCGCGAGGGGTGCGTTGCGCCCATCGGAGGCTGGCCGGGGCTTCGGGGCCAACGAATTGTGATTCCTTGAACGGAGCGGTTGCACGGCGTAGCAGGCAGCGTCGAGGTCTCCCACGGTTGCAAGGGCGAAGTTATTTATTTTTTGCCATAAGAAACAAATGGGTGCTCGAGGGCGGTCGCGTTTAAAGTCGGCGGCTTGAAACCAAAGCCGGCGCACGACGCTTCAACGGCTTCCGATAGATCCAACGGGTCCACTGGATCTGGCTCTCTCGCCCACTTGCATGCCTTCAGATATGTACTGTGAATGGATTAAAATAGCCGAGCTCGAAAAAAGAGCTCCGCCGAACTACCGAAGCTATTGAATATAACGCGCACCTCGCCGCGGAGCCAAATCAGTCTGGCAGGGCCGGCGGCCGCTGGCGCACTCGGCGCGAAATAGATACATCCTACAAACTCCCCGCAAGTGCGGTCAGAGTGCGCCGAAGCCGCCGAACGCGTCGGCGGTCAACCGCAGTTGGAGTATAGAGGGTCTCGCTTTGACCGACGTGACTTCGCCGTGCAGGCCGCGCGCGCGCGCGCCTCGCCGCAGCATAAACGCGCCTTATCAGAGCCTGCGCTTAACCGCTAATCAACGTATTCAGCGGCGACATCCATCGGAGCCGCTGAAACCCCCCGCCCACTCACTGAATAAAAGAAAAAACAAGTCCGGTGCAGAGGTTCGGAATCGAACCAGGGCCTTCGGCGTTTGAGGCGGAAACGCTACCGCTCCGCCACGACGTAGAGCCGTCAATAAAGGCGCAATAATGCACTCTTCTGATGCAGATATCTCCGCGCTTTCGCTTGGTATATCCTGGCCTAACAGAGCTAGGCCATCAGCAATTTTTCTGAACTGCCTTGTACCTTGTCTCCCGTCCCTAATAAACGAGTTCCGTTAAGTAGTTTGAAGTTGACTGGCACAGCCGCGAATGTTTCGCCGGGCGAGCGTGCGAATACACAAGTGTTGCCTTGTACGATCACCGACCATCGTGCCATCATAGCTTTTCATCGACTGCAGCGATCATCTGACAAGTCTTAAGATGCTCCTTCAAAGGTTAACTAGCACTTGAAGCGGCACTTAGAGTTCCTCTGCTTCTAGGCGCTTGTAAATCGAAGCGCGTCAAAAACAAAACCACGGGGCACGCAAAGCTCATACACGCGAAGCGCCATAAAAAATCGAAACTCTCCTGGCCGCCTGTGGCGCCGCCAAGCATCGGTTTTCTTTGCTTCCAACTTTCAGGTTGTCTTTTGCCTGCCTTCCTTGTGTGATAAAGTGCACTATTGCTTTTAAAACAAAACTTACTTCAATATTGATCTGCGCAGCCTACCTTTGTCAGCCTCAGAGATTCGCGAAACCAAGTAGGATTGAAAATTCCTCCAAGGTGGCGTCTCTTGTCCTATGGCGTCACCACGCTTGTACTTGCGAGATTGGCGTGTGGTGGCGATACCTGTATTTTGGTTTTTGCTATTTTCTACCTTACAAGAGCTTTGTTTTCAGTAAGAGCGGCGTTTTTGTGATCAGGAGCTGGTATTCTATCGATACAAGCGAACTTCAATTTCTCTTCAGTGTCCCTTTAAGTCCCAAGTTCCCCTTGAATGAATACATTCCGTGTCTTGGGCTTGCCTTTATTGGCGCGTTCTCAGCTTCCCTCGAGACCTCACCTTTTAGCCCCTTACCAACAACGCTCTAGCATAAATCATCTCTGCCTTTCCTCAGCGCCAGACCACTGCTCACCTACACCCAGTCTTGCGGCGACCGCCCAGCACACTTCATTTCAAAGATGCCTTCGAATCCTTCATGAATAAACTGCGCGAAACAACGAGTACAGGAAACACGTACACACAGAGCGCAGACTTCCATATTTTATTCAAAAACGCTGACTGGCTGCGCGCTCTTGTCTATGAAGAAGATCCCTTCGTGGCAAACCGACGATTTTCAGAACTGAAAATGATTACTGCAGGTACCGCCGAATTTCTACGGCACCATGTGAGGCCGAAGCTTTCTTCTCGGAAGCTTGCCAACAATGCAGCCAGGGCCATCTTAGTGGAGGGCAACGTCAACATCCCTGGAATTACACAGAGCCTCCTGGAGAATGGTCCGAAGTTTTCCTTTGAACCGCTCTGAGCTTCAGGCAACAGTGCGACAAGTTTCCCGCAGCACAACCAACCAAGATAAAGGACGAGTTATCGGCGACGGAGTTAACAGCCTCATCCGCACTGTAAGCGAACAGCCACCAAAAAGCCCCCCTTTAAAGAAAATTGTGAACTACTTGAAAGACAACGACCTTACAGTCATCCTATCCGACAAAGAAGGCGGCTTCGTTGTTATGCAGGTTGGAACGTATGAAGAAAAGCCTCTGCAGGCGTTAACGAACTTCAGGCTGCCAGAATGTTATGAAACAAGCGCAAAAGAAGGCTGCCAGGAAGCTTCTGAAGAAGGTACAGCTCGAATCAATGGTCAAAGACGTGAAGAAAAATGGGTTCGTGCACGTTTTCTTCACAGGAAAAGCCCACAAGGTGAATTGCCCTCTTCGCGTCATTGTGTCAGAAAAAGACAGTTGGCAGCGTATGGTAGCGGATTTTCTAAAGAAGCACACGAGCGAAGTAATGGGACTGGACCTGTTTTAATGCCGAGCTCAAAAGAACTTCTTTCCACTCTAGATGACATGACCTCTGCCACCACGGCGTCATCTACAGACAGAGAGGACCTGTTCTATTCTATTCCGCATGAAGCCTTGTTTGCAGCAGTCAATCAGCAAGTGGAAGAATATGGTGAAGTCAGCTTCCGCAACGCAGTTCGCATGTCCTTGGAACTATTCCGTGAACAGTTGAAATTTTACCTTGCCACGACCGCGATTTTCCACAAAGGTAGTATATCCATAGGTTCATCTGTGGCATCTGTTTTAGGTAGTATTTTTCTCCTTTGGACCACCGCTTGGAATGTTGCCTCTACGACCAACATATTGTGCGCATTTTTCCGTACGTTGATGATTATCTCGTGATGTAAACCTCTCTTCTAATTCTAGACGGCCTGATTCAGTTAGTAGCATCCTTAATGTTTTCAGTTGGGAAAGAAAAGGGCTTCATTTGACGCACTAATTGCCTAAAGGCAACCAAATCCGATTTCTGTATATCGGTTTGGTTTGGTTTATGAGGGTTTAACGTCCCAAAGCGACTCAGGCTACGAGAGACGCCGTAGTGAAGGGCTCCAGAAATTTCGGCCACCTGGGGTTCTTTAACGTGCACTGCCATCGCACAGTACACGGGCCTCTAGAATTTCGCATCCATGGAAATTCGACCGCCGCGGCCGGGATCGAACCCGCGTCTTTCGGCCCAGCAGCCAAGCGCCATAACCACTCAGCTACCGCGGCGGCCTGTTTCTGGATATCAATCTAGAATTTGCGCCCTCACATATCTGTTGGTCCTACAACACTAGATCGAACAAGCAGTTCCTACCCTTTGGCAGTGCACATTCCAAGTTGGTAAAAAGTGCGATCGTTCACCTCGCCTGCCGTTCTGCCCTTGAAATGTCACGTGAGCACAAAATGAGTTGAAGTCTTAACCGTCAGATTGACAGGCTGCATGCTGCTGGGTGTCCGCGGCAACTTATAGCCTAAGTTTGCGAAAGCCTGGCACAGAGTATGAAGAATACGACCCGCCAAGCGAACGAAGAAGAACGAAAACCAGTGTGTGTCGTGCCTTACGTGTATCTAGTGTCACACTATATAAAGAAGGTTGCAGGAAGATAAGGCGTCCAACTCGTGTTTGCGGTGCCGTGTAAGCTAGCTAAAATGTGTGCAATCATGAACAGAGATGGTAGAAAGCAAAGATGCAGCTTAAATCACATCCTTGAGTACACAGGATGCTCCATAGAAGTTATTTATCAGGTTCCATTATCCTGTGGGATGATGCACATCGGCCAAACTGGGCGATGTTTCAATGAGAGGGCGGCTGAACATGTCCGCAATATCTCTACCAACTCAGGAGGCAATTGAGCTTTACATTGTAAGAAGTGCGAAAAAAGTGATTGCCACCCGTATCTCAAAATCACAAAGTTCCTGGCTACGGCTAGGACCAAAACAGAAAGGGAAATAACTGCGGCCTTCCGCAAAAAAACGCGGATAATTGTGTGAGCACACCGTCCATCATGCTCTCTGATAAAGAAATCTCGGTTTTAGAAAATAACACTTTAAGCTGTGCATCTTAACCCTGCACCTTTACTCTTTCATCCTTCATAGGTTTTAGCCTGGTTTTAGCCTTTTCAGTCCCGCGTCGCCTTTACCTTTGTTTATTGCTGTCTCCATCTTTAGCTATTGGTTTCATGGTTTTAGCCTCGTTGTTAAGCATTCCCAGACACTTTTTACATTTAATATTGTTTTGTAGAATTCATATGGTTTGGCTTTTAGTTCTTTTCTGCTTAGTTCTTAATGCTTTGCATCTTCATCTTTTACTGTTACTGTTGCTTCCACGTCTCATCCCCCTTTGCTGAGCAAGTTTTCGCTCGTGATACATGGTTATGTCTTTCATTACTTCTCCTTAAATTGTTATTTTCACCTGCAGGATCTTGATCTCCTTTCCTTTTATCTAGGTTGCGAAGGTTGTGTAGGCATGCACACATTGGTGTTTTCAGATTGCTTCTCCAGCTCATCTGGCTTTATGTACACTGAACTGTTAAACTTATCTGTTTTGTTTGACGCCAGCTGTGTCATGTGGTGGTTTGGAGCGTGTAAAAAGGAATGCTCGAAGCTCTTTCAAATAAAAGTCTGGAAGTCTGCGCCCTGTGTGTGTACGTGTTTCCTGTCTCTGTCCCCGTTCTTTCGCGCGTTTTAATCTTGAACGATAAGCACCAACTAGACTGCCAAAAAACCCTTCTCGAATCCTTCATTCTATCAGCAGAGCGTAGTCCTACCCCTGATGCAGAAGGACCATTTCACCGTGGTTTCTGTTCCACGCTCTCCTTTACGGCGATTTGCGGTGCATTTTGCGCGCTCTTTCTTTTTTTTTTTCGAATTCTGCGTAAGCGTGTCGACCAGACGGGGAGTGACTTTGCACCCTACGTTACTGAACGGAGCCATGCTTGGAGGAGACGACTATTTTCGTTGCTGCAGAACAATGCGTGCTGTGCAGTATCGTTCCGCCGCTTCTCCCTGTCGGCACTTTCGCCCGGATGGCGATCTTCGAAAGCACTTCCTCTGCACGCCGTTGTCACGGAACCGTCATGGGGCCGTGGTCCATTGACGTTGCGACCACGCGTCACGATTTTCCTCAACAGCTAACGAAACCGCGGCCGGGGGACAGGCGCGCTGTCAGCTCCGATGGGAAGCACGATAGCCGCACTCGCGCTGGGCGGCGCAGGAAAGGGGGGGGGGGGGGTGGGGGGAATGTGGGTTAGCGAAAGAAGCGCCGGCGACAACCAGGTGAACCGGTCACGTGGTGCCTCCGGCCTTGCGCGCCGCTTTCCCCTTTCAGCGAGGAAAGACGCCCTCGGAGGAAGTGCTTCCAGAAGGGCCCCCCCAGAGACCGGAGAACCATCGACGCCGGCTATTTCCGTGCGCCCATCCAGCGGAAGAAAAACATACAAGAGCAACAAGGCACGCTCTTTGCCCGCGATGATCATCGCCAGCGGAATCGTGGTGCTCACCGTAGTGGCTCTCGTCCCACTTTCGGGTGAGTGCACTCTCCTGGACCACTGTCAAACACCGCCGCTCACGACGAACGACGCCCGGCGCCGCCGTCGCCTCGGTCGTCGTCGAAACGGTGCCGCACTTACCCAGCGGCAAGCGTCTCTTCCGAAATGCCGCCGTTCTCTCCAAATTCCTCCCGAGGAATTTCGCCCACTCAGTCGTTTACGTATTTCGCCCCAGCATAACGCACGGCATCGCGAAGACAGAAGCTCCACCACGCGTCTGATGAAAGCCTTTCGGGTTCGACGTAAAATCACAACTATTCCTTATTGTGCACGTCGCCGTAATGCAGTGAGCTTTTTCAGGAAAACATTTACTTCTGATGTCAACGGCAATTTTAAATTGAAACGCAAAGCGCAATGTGCATGCTAACCTCCCTTCCCACCACCTAAAAATACATAAGCGATTATGCGCCAGCGATTTAAAGCCAGCAGTAACTATTTCTGGTTGACAGCTCGATTTCTTCGCTTCTAATGCTGTCAGTTCCCAAGTTACCGCAGAACGGTCTACGCTTCTACGAAGAGACAGGCTCCGCTGCTGCGCTTCCCGCAAGCGTGTTAAACCATTCTTACGTCACCAGTTTAAGCCTTTTTAAGCAGCTTGCACTTATTGAACTGCTAGTTCTTCTAACCATGCTGAATCACTTAACGGAAATTTTCCTTGGATAACCCCCCGAGGCTTGGATAACCCACCGTGGATAACCCACTATATTTAATGTAGGGCCTATCTCACAGCGGTGATTTTCAACTGTTTTACATTCCAACCAGCTTCAACAATACATACGTGGATTCAAACTGCGCTTATCGAACGCGACCTTGTCGCCGCCAGTGACTAATCTCGATTGCTATTATGTAGCCGTGCGAAATGTCACAGGCGTTCACATAATGTACGCCTTAGTCACCATGCCGGCAGTCGCTGCCTGGGTCTCGCATCCGCTGGTATCGCTTTAAATTTGCACGTGATTTGTTGACCTGAAAAACCTTGCTGGCTTGTCCCCACCTTACTGCATGCGTACCAGTTTCAAGAAAAATTGCGTAGCATACAAGCAGCAAAACAGCGAAGACAATGCTGCTTTGACGCCTTGCGGTTCTCGGAGGACCTTAAGGATGTGTTCGCACAAATTAGTGCTGTAAACGTTAAAAGCTTACGCAGTGCTACAGCATAATGTAATGTCATAATGACATGCTCTGCAGTGTTGCAGAAAGTTCTGAAAGCAGCGCCCATTAAGCGTTAACCTCGACTGAGCTTATTCAACCAGCTTTCGCACGCAGGTTTGTGCCAGCATTAAATAGGCGGCATTAGGCTAAACGTCGATTCCACCCGCATTATCAGCTGTATCTTATATGGATCTCATTTTACGCTGAAGCTCTGAGAGCTCCAAAAAGAAAAACTGGATCCGTGCAAGAAATTCTGCACGCAGTCATATCTGGGTCTGCATATATTTGTCAGTGGTGCTATTAGGTGTAATT
The DNA here is from genome assembly GCF_052857255.1 of Amblyomma americanum. Taxonomy (NCBI): domain Eukaryota; kingdom Metazoa; phylum Arthropoda; class Arachnida; order Ixodida; family Ixodidae; genus Amblyomma; species Amblyomma americanum. The sequence continues at coordinate 437,382,499 of NC_135497.1, forward strand.
TGGCAGTGCACCTGTTTTTAAGTCTCTCTTCTGTGAAGCACTGTCAAAGACTATTAAAAATACTCTTTCGTACAAAACGCCGTAACGGAAGTTTAATGAAGCGTAGCCAACGACTTCGGTTTTCCTTAAGATGTATAATTAGGTGCTCTATGCGCGATTTTTTCCTGAAACAAGCAGGCCACGCCTTAAAAATGAGAATAGAGGTATTGACATATTAGGAACATCCATACCATTAAGCCATAATAGCAGAGAATGAAATTATAAAACGGACCGTACATTACGTGGTCAGGTTTGACAGGACGTAACGCCTGTAAATCCTTGCCACCATCCCCAAAACGACGGGCGAAGTTCAACATAGCACGTTCCCGCCATCTATAGTACATATAGGCGTTTGAAGCTTCACGAAAGCTATGACGGGTACCCATGGTATCGCCTTTCGCTCACCTAATGAGTTTCGACGGCCTCGATTTTCGGTAAAAGAAACTAAGTTTTGGACATCCGTCTTTTTGATCTCCTTATACCGAATAATCATTGCTCTTCGCCAGAAACTGTCGCACTGCTGTCTCAAATGCCCACAATAACGGCAAAGAGAAAAACGTGGTTTGTCTCATTCCGTGCTGCGAATTATCTGCGCTTTAACGTAACTCTGTTACTTCTGACCTCAGCTCCGCATTGCGAAATCTGGCTTCAGTCTCAGATTCGGAACTCAAGTTTAGGTTTTGCCGTAACCATACCACGGTATAATCATTTCTAGAACTTAAGGGGATAGCGGGGTGCCCTTGTTTCGAAGCCTGTTCTTTTATGGCTCTGATGCATTGTAGTTAGTCATAGCGTTGCTACCGCTGCAAACATGAGTAACGCAATCGATAGACAGTGTGTCTGGTTAACCTCTCTGACGTTCCCTTCCCAGCTTCCTTCTTCCTCCCTCCTTTCTTCTTTCGAGGGGAAGAAAAAAGATGCGTCTTAAGAACACATCCGCTTCAGACACGCATTCACTTGTCACCATTGCATTTGCAAAAAGGGCGGCGATGCTCTCTGCAACTCGGCTGCATTTTGGTATTCGGAGCTCATTTTGCGTTTGCACAATAAAATTTATTCCACTTGTAGAAACACATAACGGCAGGCCTTCACAACCGCCGACCGACGGAAGTGAATCTACAAGTAAAAGTAGCGTAGAACTTGCGCAAAAGGGACTGATGCTTGAAATTCAGGCGCGACTGCACCTCGCTGGATTCACGTGTGTGTGCTCGAAGACAATGAGCCTCAGCGTCACGACTGTCGCTGCGTGTGACACGGCACAGAAAGAACTTGCGCGCCTGAAGGTTGCCACGTTAGTGAGATACTTTCACTCACTCGCGGTTCGACGCTCAACTCTTACATTCACTTGATTTTTCGCCACTTCCTGTGTCGTTAAAGTTAGAATTGCAAAATATTTCTTTAGAAACCACAATATTTAAAACACTCTGTTACCCATGTCGCAACATATAAATCTTCTTCATAGTTTTTCATGCCTGTCCGCGAAAATAAAAAAAAATGAACTGGAAACAAGTCAGTCCAAATGAAAGTGGTTTCAGTATTGTCAGCAGCTTCATCCTAGGAGTGCGTACCACATTGCCTGCTGGAGCACTCAACGAATGAAGCAATCGTTGTTCGCAGTTTGCGCGTATTTTTCAGCGTTGGTGAAATGTTTTAAGGGAATCCCCCAAGTTGGAGTAAATTTGTAATAAGGCTTAGAAGGCGTATTCTTACGACAATGCGGAGCGCATACATTATGCTGATGACCAAAGCAGGGTTCCACATCAGAGATAGGCTGCCTTCTAGCATATTACTGTCAAGTTAAATTTTATTAAAAAAAGGTGGTAGTCACGAAATATTTCCGGGCATGTAGCGCAGCAGTTCCCTTCAAGACGATAACAAAGATGACCCTAAAATATTCGTATGAGCTTTGTGAAATACTGTGATTCTTCGCGAGGACTTAAGCCACTCGTGGTTCACGGGACAACCCGTAAGCTTTGCCTTTCCGGAAGTCACATTCTGTTTGTCCTTCATGGAAAAAAAAAGCGACCGCTACAAAAAACGGCACGTTTGCATAGCGCAGGACAGGATGTTTGTTTAGACCGCAGCGGTGGCCTAGTCGTTTGAGCATCCGCCTGGCATGCGGGAGGTGCGGGGTTCGATCCCCAGTGCCGCCGGATACCCACCGGTGGTATAATGGGTGCAAGCTTTACCCTGCCTTGTGCTCGGCTTCTTTGGGCTGAAATGCTTGGCAAATTGGCCTTCGCCCTCGCACCATAAAAATTCACCATCATCAGTATGTGTTTCTGCTTCTTTAAGTGGGAATGCAGAGAAGGTGCAGATCTTCGGAAACGCTTTTGCCGAAGAATGCGTCGTTGTTTTTGGAAGCGTTTATTGCCCTCACTCACGGCAACAAGAAATGTGTACACTCAATTGTGGTTCCTTTTTGCTACGTCGACGTTGTAATATCGCGCGTAATTGCCAGCAGGGTGTATTCGCGACAAACAAGGCGCCGTACAACTCACCTTCGCGCGCCCACTGATCGCGCCTGTCGTGCGCGATGACGACGATGTCTCTACTTACTACCCCTAATAGAATGCTCAATGTATGTTGCGTGTAGCGGGGCAGCATCGAAGGATGCGAGTTACACTCACCAGCTATGCTACTTACGGAAGTCACTTTTATCTTCCTTTCTGGAAGTCTCCGCCGCACGCGGCTGACCTTAGGAGGCCTTCACTACACTACCTCACTGCACCTTCAACTTTCCACGTTTTCGCTCGTGGACCAACAGAGGCGACTCGCAGTGGAGCCAGGGCTTGAGGCGAAGACATGCGCTCTGGCCCTTCCATTTCTTCCCCTTGTTTCTTCTATCTCGTCACGGTGAACTTCGTTAAAAGAGAAGCGTTCGCGTTTTCACAAGTTGACAAGAACGTGGAACTGTTTCATATGCGCTGTCCTACTTCTACAGCGATAGTGCAACTTCTGCCGTACGCAAATCAGTTATCCAAAGTTCTCGTATATAGTGTAGTTCTACCGACGAGTTGGCACCAAGTCAGGCGAGAGAGATTAGAGTATCTTTTTCGTTGTGTTCTAGTGTCAAGTGAAAGTGGTCATTTCTACCCGTAAACTATTCCATGACCACTGCCCGGCCAACCTTTCAAGTTGTCTCTTATATGTGTTAGTCGCCAACGCCCGTAAGACAACCAGCCTACTACCACAACGCTGAGGGCGACAAGGGCCACGCAAGCTTCGCTGCGAAGTGCGGGACGATCTCTGCGAGGACAGCCGAAATCGGCTAAGGCAACGCTGTGGACCAGCGGAAAACAGCAGCCTGACAATGATCGCTTCTATTGCGGCAACTGGTCTGTCACTGAGACCTTGAAACAAGCAGTAACAAAGGAACCAGGATGAAGAGCGTGTGGTCGGAACGGCTCGTTCCCGAACAGCGAACGTCACAGCAAAGCTGCATTAGAGTGGTCGGCGATACTTAAAACAGAAACAAAACAGAATAGAATACAGCATTAAGGCTGAGGTTGAATGCTTTGGTTTTATCCGTGTTCGGGAAATGCATTCCCTACATGAATGCATTTCTCTTTGCTTTCAGCGTGTATCTAGGTGGTTATATTTTCACAACAGGAGACGTATTGAACCAGTTTACTCGCAGTCACTGGGTCCCACATTGCGCCTACGAAGAGATTGTTCATTGCTCCGGGCCTTTCAGTGCAGCAGCCTTGTCCTGGCGTCAAAGTATCACCTTCCGTCTTCTTGATTCCTGCAGTAACCGCATATTTGTCCTGAGTTACGCGCGTCTAGCACCGGCGTATACCACACATGCGGTGATCACTTGTATACTTTTCATTGAAAATACATGACACCGTCTGCCTGGCGTCCTTTCCGAACAAAAGGAACGCCTCCGCTATGAACGAAGGCCACGCGTATCGCCCATCTGCTCCGCACTCGGTGGCTCTATCCTTCATGGCTTCCCCTCCGATCTCGCCGATTAGTCCTAGCCACCTTACCAGTCTTATCTATTTAAAAAAACAGGTCTCACTGAAAACAACGCCTCCGGGAACAGCACGCGCATATTGGATGTACTGAGACGCGCCAGCGTCCTCCACTCCGAGGGGTGACAAAGCAAGGAATGAATGCCAGTCTTAGTTGATGCTAATGTTCACTGCAACGCAGTCTGGTTCCCGTTCGCTGAAAATAGCGCGCCTGCAGAGTTTGCTTCGCGGAATTACAAATTGGTTGTATAGAAAATGTCACAATCGTTGGAGATATTAAATCAGGTTTGGAAAAAATCAAGCTCTGTAAATGACAGTTTCTGCACGTCTTCATCAATGATGCAACTGTGGCGCAGGCATGAAATGATTCTGTACGGTTTGTGAAAACCGATGCTGGTGATAATGACCCATTTCTCGCTATCGCCTACAGAAATCAGATCCCGAAAATACATTGCAAAACATGCTTACGGTTGCTGGGCTATGAAGGCTACGCCGTATGCCACTTGTTGTAGTAAATTGGTTAAATTTTATTGAAGTGCCCTTGAAAAACATGCCTCTACTCTGTTGGCACACGGACTGGAAAGGAGATTTTTGATTTGATAACAGGGTCATACATATTCTTAATGAAGGTATTCATATATGATGCAATTATTTATATCACCATTGAATTTATTCCTATGCTTAGCATAGAATACTGAGTGTAAAAATTTGCAGTTGGACCGACCCCCAGGGGACGACTGACACCATAGTCCATTCCGTATTAATATTTTAACCATCCCTGGGGGGGCCGAATTTTAAAACGATTCTCTTCTCCGTTCAACTTTTGGCTTCGTTGCTCTCGGTGGGCCCCGTCTTCGAGAAAGGAGCTGCTGAATTTCACTCCTCACAAGCTGTAAATTATGACGTCACCCGTGGCAGCTGCCTATAATCGCGGAGGGAAATTCCAGCAATAAAGATGCGTGACAAGAAGCTCGCGTACTTTAGGCAGTACGTGGATAAAGTTCTTCGTTGCCTTCCTTTTTACATTGCTTGTTTCTTAATACTTGATGACTGCACCTTGTGATCACTTTTCCTTAATTTTCGCCAAAATCCCTTTGTTCCTGTCTTTTTCTATTCCCGTCTCTTTTCTGGCTTTTAGAATGTAGTTTCATGAGCAGGGCTTATGCGTTTGCGCACTTTGCACAAAGGGTTCGCCGCCGCGAGAAAGCGCTTCCTTTGGCGTGCCTCTTCTTGCGCGTGTTTCGCACTTCAAGCGGCTGATTGCAGCGAATTCTGCGTACCTCTTCGGAGTATGCTCGTTGTTCTTTTGGCGCTTTCTACTCGCGCGCAACCTTGCGGCTTGGGCATCGTGGAAGCAATCGCGTTCAATTGCTTGCTCCCTCAAGGTGAGCAAGTACACGTGAGAGCTGGCGAGAGCATTAAGAGCGCGCTTATTATTTCATTACGCCGTAAATAGATTCAGCTTAGAAAACCTGTATCTTAATCACGTGGGCACATTTTTGTTTTGTTTCTGCACGCATTATTGTCGCATACGCGGTATAACTGCACCACAAATCAGAATTCTCGCTCGCTTTCCCACAAGACTGACGCCAATCTTGCCCGTACATTTTGGGCTGCATTAGAGTGCAGCGGCAAGGAACGAAAATAGAAATCGAGCGTGTCCTTCCAAGCATCAGGGGTGGCTCGACTATTTCTTTATGTGGGGCTTCCCCGCCTGCGCAACAGTAGGGCACTCGCGGTCGGCAGCGCGCATACCATTGTGGCCGGTGCGCTTTTTCTGCTCGGTCCACTTAACGGGCACAGCAGCATTCCAGCGGTGACACTGTTCGCGTCCAATCTGCGGCGGGCGTTGCCGGCCGCAGCGCGCCGAGGGCAAGGCGGGTAGCACTTGCCCGATCAGCCGATGGCCACTTGCGCAACTGCGCCTGGAATGGCCCGCGGCGAGAGAGAGGAGAGATTCCGCGACGCAATACGTCCTGACTCGATAGCGATACGGGTGGGGGGGGCACTTCGTTTACTCTCTTCGCTCTCACCCTGCGCCATGCACGTGGCTGAAAAAAAAAGCGCGAACGGTCAGCCGCATTCAAGGGTGGAAATTGGCGCTCATCGGGCAGGAACGAAAAAGGAATGCCGCAGGAAAACGTCATTTTTAACGGCATGAAGCAGCGAAGAGGCTCCAGGAATTGTGCGCAAACGTGCAAGTGCAGCATAAATGGGGGATAGTGACAGGCCTTGCTCCTCAGCCTGCAATCTGTATTTCATATCAATAAGCAAGTAGTTAAAACTAGGCCAAAAACCAACCCGACACCACATGGGTCCACAAGCGTACGGCAAATATGACAGAGTGAAATAACGTAACTGAGCAGAATGCGTGATAAAATTGTTATTATAGTGTATTTCGTTCGTGTATACTATTAAGTATAGCTAAATTCCTTTCTTAAGTATTCCTTCAGACTGTCACGTCGTTAGTGGGGCTAAACCTTCGTCTGGCGAGCACACCTTTACACTTGCCAACCACGAGAAGCTGCATATTCTTCTGCAAATAAACCTATGCTGTTCATTGCCCACACGGTACGTCCAGCATTAATCGAATATCCGTACGCATAAGTTCATCCCTTCTTTTTACATGCTTCAACTGTTCTTGACCGCTATTCCTCTCGCACTGCAAAGGTACCAACAAAAATCCCCAGCACCGGAAAACGCGCCACGCGAATAACATCCGCTCTAAGGTTGATCCACCCGCTCAAGGCAAGTTCAGGTGGACACCGGAGTCCTGTTCGCGACACATTATTATTCACGCGTATGAAATGAAACAGCGCAGTGATCGGGCTAAAACGTGACGCAGGGCGGCACGGGAATCACTGCCGCGAGAGCAGCGCGACGTGAGAAGGCCGACGACATCGAAGGTAGTCATTACGAAATGTGATCCAGTACATTTCAGTAAACCTTTGTGGTGTTGTTCCGGTGGTACATCATCGAGCCAGCCGAGAAGGTTGTTTTACAGGCATCATCCGTGGCGCATGTTTGATGAGGGAGTGAGCAAACGCATCCTAGCACACTCGGCCGTTTAGCTGCCAGAGACGGACCGTGCCCGTGCACTTTTTGCGAAAATGGAGCGTTCGTACTGCACACATGTACCCTTTGCCAAACATATGCAGCCCATCATGTTTGCTTCTAGGCAGTGGAGTGTGGTTCGTTTTGCGTCGTCAGTGCTCCAAACTCTCGAGAGCTATATAGGCACTATCGCACTCGCCACTGTAGAGCTTAGAAGTTGCAGCTGTGCCACTCCACTGCACTGCTTAGAGGCAAATTTCTCGGGCTGCAGATCGTTGGCGAAAAGTGTACACGCTGCAGCGAAATAGAACGGATCTTGGTAGTTCACGTCGCCTCGCAGAATTTCGAGTTGTCTGTTTTCTTATTTCATTTTTACCACAATACCTTCTGTAGCGGTGCTGCAATCGTAGAGGTCGCTGCAGCAGTGAGCACCAGGCATAACGTCGAACAGATGTGTTCGATTACAGTCGTTGCCATTGATATCCGCCTACTGACGGAAGCAGCAATAGTGTCTTTCTGACACGATCTGCTTCTAGGAAATAAATAGGAAGAAGAATAAATAGGAAGAAGGCATTTACTGCAAAGATAAGATAACCGCTGGTCCTTAAGGGTAACGGTGTTTATTCCCAGAGAAGGCAAGTGCAGCAGGGGGCGGCAGAAAGTTAGCTGGGCAGATGAGATTAAGAAGTTTGTGAGGATACGGTGGCACCAGCTGGCAATGGACAAGGTTAATTGGAGAGACTCCGGAGAGGCCTTTTCCCTGCAGTGGATGTAGTCCGACTGATGATAACGACGATGAAAGAATGGGCAGTAAAATATTCCTTGACATTTTCTGCAAATCGTTTGTCAGTATTTTTTTTTGTTCCAGCAGGATGGCATCGCAAACACGTTGGATAACATGAAAATTTTCTGCTGCTGCCGTCTGTGTAGGGGAACCAGCCGTCAAGTTTTTCGCTGTCGCTGAAGTCGTGACTGTCAGAGCAGGGCGTTTAGTGCTTCTGGTAGCCGCGATGGTGTTTCCATCTACTAGTAGCAGTTCACCGCAACAAATTCAATTTAGAAAACTTAACTCTTCTTTAGGAATAAGTACAGTGCGTGTACAGATCCCTCCGATATGAAAAGAGAACAACCAGATAGAAAAAAAGGGCGAATTGTTTGGTTATTTCGCTACTTAAATAGAAAATTACTTTTGGACGTATACGGCACAAAAACTACCTGGAGAAAACGTGTGCTTGTAATATATAACTATTGAGTAATTAACTTAGCCCTTAAACTTTGTTCCCTGTCATATTGGAAAACCTGTGCACTGTACTGTATTTCATATAAGAAGAAAAGTTATGTTCTTCTCGATGATCAAGTTTTAAATTTGATTTGCGCCCGAGATGTTTCATTTCATCAGACAACTGGCGAACCAATGCAACACATCAGGAAACATGCGCCACCAATTTCATCGCAGCGCTGCTGCAGAGCAGTACAGGTCAATTGTTTATACTTACAAGAGTTTCATGCGCGAAAAACTGGTTCCTCACATGTCGTTGTAATGGTTGTGCAGCATTCATGGCCTCAGAATTACGCAGTAGATGTGAAAGCTTGATTCAACTGCGTTTAGATCGACGATTTACTCAGCTAGAAACGAGTACACCGCATTGTATGTGTAGCTCATGGGTGTAGCAGTAATTCTTTCATTGCGCAGTATATATGTGCTGTAATATACAGTCCACATAAGCATTGATATTTAATTCTGCAGTTTCATTTATGCCGCAATCAACCGTAATTTTGTTATGACTTCTTCCAGTAACGCTGCTCTGTTCTTCGTATTTCAGCATTTTCGAATTTTACTATCTGCGGCGATCCTTTGCAAAAGTGAGCGCCGAAGATTAAGTTTCTCTGGTGAGCAAGCGACTTTGGAAGTTAAGGCAAACTTTGAGACACTGAGCTTTGAGAACAGGCTGTCAATAAGGCCCAAAGTCTCTGCACTAACGAGGAAATGCGCGAGGGTTGTGATCTTGGATTTCTCGTGCGCCTTTCCTGCGACAGCACACCTCCCCTGTCAGTGGGAAGCCGGCAGGAGAAGTAGCTTGGGTTGCCCTGCGCGAATGCTTGCTGCGAGGTAAATGTGCGAGTGTCTTCATTCGTTTCTTGGTGGGTTTTCAATCCCTCACATTCATAGCGGGCGTTTCCTGCTTACGGGGAGCACTATGGCGAACGCTGAGAACCAGCGGTGGTTCCCGTGGCTTTGCTCGTCTACGCGCGCATTTGGTGGTGGATTCAAACCAAAGCAAAACTACCCTCCGTCGTGGTGTTTAATTGTCGCTGCACCCAGTGACGGGGAACACTATTCAGCTCGCTGGCGCCTTAGCCGACTTGCGAGGGCGAAAAAGGCTGCGGGCGCGCCGCCCTCCTTCGAGAGCGGCAGTGCTGCTTTTTGGTCGCTCGCTGCGGGTGCCGCACCCGAACGTGTGCAACGCCCTTTGAGTCGCGCGGGGATCAGGTGGGCGCGATATTGACGCGACCGCAGGCGGTTGACCCAGATGCGAGGCCGGTCTGCCGCCTCTGGGGCCCCCGCAAACTAGAATATCGGTGCGCGAGGCCTCGCAGAGCGGTTCTCTTGGCAAGGACAACGGCGCAATGCCGACACCGCCGTTGGCGTGGCGCCAGGAGCGCATTCCTTGCCGCGTCGCGCTGGGAAGGGTGGTGGCGGCGGTTAGGTGGGGATCGAAAACCGACCTTCTCCGCGCATATGTTGCGCCAGTGCGCGCGTGTGTGTGTGTGTGTGTGTGTGTGTGTGTGTGTGTGTGCGTGTGCGTGTGCGTGTGCGTGTGCGTGTGTGTGTGTGTGTGTGTGTGTGTGTGTGTGTGTGTGTGTGTGTGTGTGTGTGTGCGTGCGTGTGCGCGTGTGCGTGTGCGTGTGCGTGTGCGTGTGTGTGTGTGTGTGTGTGTGTGTGTGATCTCTCCGTGTCCGTTTGATTTTTCGCGCTGAAAAACAATTTCTTTAATGCCTCCGACTATCCCCATTCGCCGTTCACCGCGCAGCTTGGCCGAAGACGCACGCTCGTTCCCCCTGCGCGCCTGAAAGCAAAGTGAGGCAGTTCCACCACTGCGGACGAATGATTACACTCATGGCTTTCAACTTACCATAGAACTCCTAGCAGTTTACTACTGCGTCTTACAGCGTCTCTGACAATGATCTTTATACTCTATTCACGAGAAAATGCAGTCGGCTCTTTGTCGAGTGATCCGTGGCGAAACTGCGCTCAACAGACGCGGAGCGCAGAAAGTGTCGGTCGCGCCGCGTGTTTCTTCATGTATCTGTGTCAGCTACACAGCCTTCTAGTTTGCTGTTGTCAAGAGACGCCGTTTCAGTGTATTCTTTATTGAATTAAACATCACTTCAGAAGGCCGAAAATGTACGGTTGCAGAAACGGGTCACTGGAACACGTGTCGTACTGACAACCAGAAAATCTGCATTTACCGGAAAGCGTATCAAAAGCACGTGACAAAAAAAAAAACGACGTACTTTACATCTGCGTTCAAAGGAACCCAAATGTTCGTACGAAGTATAAGATGTGTAACAGTCAACGGAACAGGAAGATTAATAATGCCTCCTGAAAGTAAAAAACATGTTAATCTTCCAAGAAACTAAACTCCATATCGAAGTCGAGAGTTGGACGAAAACTCGTCTGGTCGGGGACGATCATAATAAAACTTAAAAGGAGGACACCGACGTCATTTTGTTTTTTGTTTTTACCTTTTGGTCGGCGTCCTCCTTTTAAGTTTTATTATAAACTCCATATCAACGGAGTGTGTATGCCTGGAAGAATAAATTCAAGCGAACGTTCCACATCACTTACATCGTAGGTCACCGGGACACAGTTTCCTTTCTAGTTAATTATTGTTGCAAAATAAGACATTTGATTTTCATTCTCATACTCAGAGTAAATAGAATAAAATGCCACCACGTATGCCCGTATTTAGTCTTATAATTCGGTACGATATATGATATCAACTTCAGCTACGCTGCTTAACGCGTTGTAGTGACCTGAGAAACTTTATTTAATTAATAGGGTAATTCGGCTCAGCAATGTGTGCTGAAAGCTAAACGGCCTTTGGGCGGTTGCTCATTGGTGCTCATCGTTCACTGCAAGAAAGCCGTAAGAATAAAAAGCACTCTGTAGTCTCTGCAAAATAAAGCTGCCACATTGCTAGTCTTTACAGGAGCAGATTCCGCTTTCAGTACGTGCTTCAAGAGTCCAGGCTGTAGTGCTCAGCTTGGCCTAACACCATCGACTGACGTGCCCAAATAAGAAACAAAGCCTATGTAAATATCATATTATTGCTCACACCCTTTACGAATTCTCTTTTTAGGTTGTATGGAGATGTGTACTTACTGCGGCACGAAGAAAACGTAATTTATCTGAGTTTAATTTCACTGATATAACCTACGCTTTCATCAGCTAGTAGGTTTAGTACTATAGAAAGGAATTTCTAGATTGAATGAATGCCATTGGCAAACACTGTATTGTGAAATGTTCGGTCGGCAGCTGTCGTCTATCATTCATATCAGCAAAATACAAGTTATAGCATCTATGGGCACTACTTTGCGCAACTCCAATCCCTATATGTGAAAACAGCGGATGGTTTTTGACCGAGCTCAATGTTGCGATAAATATCATTTACTGCGTTGAATAGTTACAATAAAAAGGAGCGATTTTCGACCTTAAGAATGCTAAATCGTGCACAAAGCACCTTATAGGGTTAACTTCAAATAGAGTATCCGACTGACACGAATGGTATGTACTGGTATGCGCGTACAGTCCAACCCTTGATCGTATTTTGGATCTCTTGTTCTGCAATTCGCCTTTCGGTCTGGTTATTTCAGGCATGCGTGATCATCGTGCGGTCCTCGCAAATGTGAATTCCGGAGTGTTCCTCTGGAAGGACAGCCTTTTTTTTTTTCGAGAGAGAGGGAGAGAGTGGCGAACATTCTAGTATACAAGAAAATCTCGTTCACTACTTTCCTGCATTTGAGGGTTTGTCTGAAGACTGCAATGTTCATGAGTTGTAGTTCAATCATGTCAATAAATACAGCACAGCTACAGAAATATGTTTGTATCAACCATCCAAAACTAGTCCTTTTAAAGGGCAACTGAAGAGGTTTTAGAACTCGACGAGCTTAAAGCCGTCTGATGTGTAAACTTGAAGGTAAAGCATGCGAAGTATTTTTGGGCTAGCATCACGAATGATGACGTAATCGCCGATAAAATCCGCGCCGGCGGTCAGGCAACTCCGCCGCGCACAGCGCCAGGTGAGGGGCGCATGATGGCGTGACCTACGGTGCTGGTATATTACAGCTCAGAAATTCTTGCACTGCAGGAAGAAAATAAACAACGCCATGGAAGGCAGGGCCTACGGCGCGTTGTTTGACGGCATTTGAGGACGCATGGCTAGTTATGAGCGAAGGCAGAGGAAATTTTCATCTCCCGTCCGTGACCTCATCACCGAGCTTCGCCGCACACCTCGCGTGCTGCGAGGAGAAACCTGAAATTTAATCGTCGATTGCGTCATTATTTTAAATAATACAGTAAAACAACTTCGTGTGCTTTATTCGCTGCTTACATAGTTTCAATTCTTGAATGTGAAAATCTCAAAAGACGATGCAACTGCCCTTTAAGAAACGAAGAATATCATGGATATTATCACGCGTCATGATGCTCATCCGATATGAAAAGCATTTCATTTTTCAATTTCATTTCATTTTATTTGTTTTTAGTTTTCTGCGTACAGAAACCTAAAGAATCAGAGACAAAAGGTATTGTGTACCTGACTAGGTCCCTAAACCCTTTCTTTGTTCGGAAACAGTGCAATTTTTTAGAACAAAAAAAAACATCGAACCTAGGGAATTCAAACGCAGCAACTACAAATACAACACTAAAAGAACATTCCATACAACATTTATAAAGGAGCACTTCAACAAACGCATAATAATTCAAGGAAAACATTACTCGAACTAATCAATAAAGCAGACATAATTCATCATGTAAAACAGCACAACAGATCTTTAACGAAAAGGGATAATGTATTAATAAACTGAAAGGTGTTATCGGACAGAGGTCAGCATTAGTAAGACATGAATTCATCAAAATATATCAAACAGTCCTAATTCTGTATAATTCTTCTTTTGAAAGCCGGACTGATTCGAAGTGGTAAACTTTAGGCTGTTTAGAACTGTGGAAAGCCTCCTGTAGATGAAACGTTCGCAGCTTTCGAAAAAAACACTTAATATATATATTGGCCTATAGTTGTTAAGGTCTTCCGCTCCTCCTCCTTTATGTGTTACCGTCACTCCTGCAACATTTAGAACTTCAAGGAAACAGCCATCACTCAGAATACAATTACAAATATGCGACAACGGTGCTGCAAGAACATCAGCTCCTGCTTTTATTGGCAAGGCTCTAATATCATCAGGGCCAGCTGCACCGGACCTTTTTAATGACTCAATAATCTCCTTAATTTCATCCTCATCAGAAGGTGCTAAAAATATTGAATGTTCGACATGTGTGTTCATGTATTTGCTCGGTCAGGTAGCAATCCATCATTTGATTGCCTATTACCACCTGCGAGAAAATGTTCATTACACTTTTCACGGAGCTCCAGCCGTGATGTTATTTCGCCACCTAAGTTTATGTCAGAGGGAGCAGTATCCATAATTCGAACATTTGAAAGTTCATTAAAAACCTTCAAGAGCTTATGTGGCTGGTCAGTATTTTCAAATTTGCTGTTCTGATAGGCATGTTTAGCTTTCTTGATCTAAACATTAACTTTATTGTGGAATTTTTTAAATTCCTTGAATTTTGATTGGTCCTTTATGTTAAGGTAATCCTCAAACAGCTTGTTTCTTTGTCTTATTTTCTGATAAATATCCGCGTTCATCCACGGCTTTCGTGCTTTTTTAGATTTCTTCCAATAGCATATTGGAAAAACTTTATCATATAGGTCCCTAATTTTACCATAAAAGGTGGGAAAGCTTTTCCGAGCTTCACTTTCACAAAACACGCCAGAGCATTCTGTCTCAAGAGTAAGGGTTCTAAAAGTGGATAGCGTGCTTTGATTAATTTTCCTGGCTGTATGCGCTTCTGCAGTCAGCTATCTTGTGACACGACCTCCTAATATACAGAACAAAGGCAGATGGTCACTGATTCCAGGCACAAGTGCACCGGAGGCGGTGTTGCCTTTCCCGTAATTTGCAAAGCAGATATCAATCATAGTTTCAGAAGTGTCAGTTATTCGCGTGGGACAAGCAATAGTATTTCTGAAGCCATGACAAATCATCATTGATAAAAAGTCACTCTGAGCATTGCTGGACACTTGTTTGGCGGCTGCCGCATAAACAAGTGTCCAGCAATGCTCAGAGAAAGTGACCAACGCAATGATAAGAAACCTTAGCTCAAAACATATTGAGCAAATGACCGACTACCTTAATGACCTGTGGGAGGAAGGACGAGTCCCAAACGAGTGGCGACACGCAGAGATTATCACAATTCTTAAGGCCGGAAAGCGGCCCACCCTTGAAACATTAAGACCGATCTCCTTTACATCCTGTCTCGGGAAGCTCTATGAGCGAGTTATCCAAAACCGCCTCGTGAATTTCATTGAGGACAGGAATCTCTTTCCAATGTCCATGATTGGCTTCAAGCACGGTCTCTCAACCCAGGACGCCTTTCTCTTGCTTAAGGAGGAAGTTCTTACAGGCATCCCAAGAGGAAGCGAGCATCTGATCCTGGCGCTTGACCTTAAGGGAGCTTTTGACAATGTCTATCCTCCGCGAACTGAACTCCCTGGGATGTGGACAGAAGATCTTTAACTACATTAGAGCTTTCCTCACGGACCGCACTGCAACAATTGGAATTGGAAATACCAGATCAGATACCATACCAATGCCAAACAAGGGCACTCCGCAGGGATCAATCATCTCTCCCCTCTTATTCAATATTGCCATGACAGGATTGGCTCGTCGGCTGCAGGAATTACCCGATACAGGATTTACACTGTATGCAGACGATATAACTATCTGGACGACTAAGGGATCCCTTGCACAGAAGGAACAATCCCTACAGGAAGCGGCATCAATTGTCGAAACATTTGCCGCTAGTAGTGGCCTTCGCTGTGCACCGGAGAACTCAGAAGTAATCAGGGTGCACGGTCAAAATTACAAAACCCTTGGACCAATAGAGCTCTATGTAGAAGGCCAACCGATTCGAGAGGTCTCGGTCATTAGAATTCTCGGGCTTTGGATTCAAAGTAACCTACGTGCTGGACATACCATAGAAACTCTCAAAACAACCACCCACCAAATTACACGTATGATTCGTCGTATAACACGCCACAAGAAAGGCATGCGCGAGGAAGACACTCTTCGTCTTGTACAGTCCTTGGTGATCTGCAGAATAGCATACGGCCTTCCGTATCATCATCTCACAAACGGAGAACTTAAGCAGGCCGACACTGTCATTCGCAGCGCGTACAAAACAGCTCTCGGCCTTCCTCCAAGCATCTCGACCGAACGTCTAATCAAGCTTGGAGTCCACAACAGCTTTGAGGAGATCATAGATGCGGTCTTAGCATCGCAGAGAGCCCGAATCCAACAGACCACCACCGGAAGAGCCATTCTTCAGCGCATTGGTATACCACGAGATCTACAAGAGCTCTGGCGACACACTTCCCTACCTGCAAACATAAGAAGACAGATCTCGGTGGCTCCGCTCCCAGAACATATGCATCCAGAAATCCACAAAGGCAGACGGGAGGCTAGGGTCACTCATCTACGCCGGCGTCTAGAGTCCGATCACAAAGCAGTCTATGTAGACGTGGCGGCGTACACTGAACCGAGCATCTTTGTTGCAGTCGCCCTTGACAACAATTTTCAACTACTGACGAGTGTTTCACTCCGGGCTGAGGATCCTGCCGCGGCGGAAGCCTCCGCCATCGCCCTTGCCATAAGACATTGTGATCTGGCGGACAAATCAGCTCACATAATAACTGACTCGAACCGAGCCTGTCAATATTACATTGCAGGGAGAGTCCCAAAAATGACAGCGGCTCTACTCATACCGTCGGGCCTCTCACCTACACTTCAACGCCCCCATAACATTACTTGGACTCCGGGCCATTCAGGTCTTGAAGGCAACGAGGCGGCAAACGATCTAGCTCGTGAGCTAACAAACCGAGCGGATCCTTGCCCGTACCTCACCCCTCTAAAATCAAACTATGGGGAACGGCTGGAGATGCTTAGATTAGATCGTAGAATATATCCCCCTCCCCATATTAAACTCACCACAGAGGTAGCCACATTTTGGAGGCGAATACAAACGAATACCTTCCCTAACCTGTACTTGTACAGCTTCATTCACCCTTCCAAATACCGCCCCTTCTGTCCATGGTGTGGCGATAAGCCTACGCTGTTTCACATTTCTTGGAATTGTCCCCAGAAACCACCTCATCTAAAAACATTACACACATCATACGAGCAGTGGGCGGCAGCCTTGACCAGCAATGGTCTGGAGGACCAGTGTCGCATCATCAGACTGGTCCAGGCATCCGCCCAAGCCACCGGAGCCCTGAACTGAGGAGTCCGCCTACCTGACTCGTAGAACACTTCAATGAAATAAATGTTTTATCTCTCTCTCTCTCTGGACACTTGTAAATCAATATTGATGTCTCCAACAATAGCATTTTCATCAGTTTCAGATAAGTCCATTAAAATTGTGTATAAATATTCAATTAAACAGGGTATTTTTCCTTCTGGAGGTCTGTAGACAAGTACCACAACTGCATCGTTACATCTTAAAGGGATTGTTTCATAATCACAATTAAGTTTTGAATATTCCTGTAGCACAGTGCATTGCAACCCAATCCTAACATATATAGAAACAGCACCACCTTTCTTGTCATATCTAAACAAACCAAAATGGCTATAACCGTCAAAAGTATGTACATCAAAATTATTAGCAAACCAGGTCTTCGTAAAACATATAATATCAAATTTGAGAGCAAGGTCATCAAAAAAAGCTTCGAGCTGTTCGCCCTTATTCCTTAGACTGCTAAATTTCAGTACAAATAGAGAAAGCGATTCACGTGTACATTTGTTGTCTCAGAAATACTGATTAAAGTACTCATAGTCACACTTCGTTCCGTTCATGGCCCGTATCATAAGCAGCTCTTGAGAAGCACAAAAAATAACAAGCCGATAATGCCACACGTGCAGCTATTTCTTTCTGCAGCTTTCTGGCCCGTCCCCGTTTCCACTGGACAACCGAGACTTCGCCGTCATGCGTTCGATATCGCTTAGATTTGCGATACGCAAGATAGGTAAGCAAGGCAGCAATGTGGGCTAGTTGGTGTGAATAACGCGCTACACACTAACAAAAACGACAACTGGAACGGGAGACACAGGAGAAGCGTCCACTAACTGAGATTTATTCTGGTACGAGGGTACATAAATACATTTCATGCACATGCTGAAACAATCAAATCATTGTCAATGGCCGTGTCGCACGGTTTATCGTTTCTTGATTAGATGTAACTCCTCACTTGATAACAACGCCGAGGGTGTGCTTACACACTCGTCTTCAGCGGCCTCCCATATCTCAAAGGCATCTTTTATTTCTCTTTCTTTCTTGACCTTTGCCAGAGCTAAAATTGTAGTCTGTTCAAAGTAAGGTGAACATTTGTGACTTGCGCAGTGGGGGTCAAGGTTTCCAGGATTCGTTATTTTTCCTAAGTTATTACTGTGCTCTTTCAACATGGTGTTTAGACAGCTGCCTGATTGACCTATGTAGCTCATGCCGCATGACAAGGGAATTTCTTAGACTCTACCGGTGGCACATTCTACAAATTTTTCTTGGTGTGCGATGCCACATGTGTTAGCTACTTCTTTCCTCGATTTATTCATTTCATAACAAATGCTCACTAATTTTCGGGATACGGTAAACACCAGGGGAACATCATATCTGTTTGCTACTTTCTTTAAGCCGTGCGAAACATTATGTGCATAAGGAATGACAACCACATCAGCACCCTGCTTTATGTGCTTTTTTTGCGGTCTTTTGCTACCCAGAAGCTTTTGCAGGTTCTTTTCAGCCACAGATGTTATTACCGCGTCAAGGTACCCACTCATCCTTAGCCTATCAACTTGCCTCTTGATGCTACGCTCTACCTGATGAGAACACGATTTCTTAAGACACTGAGCCAAACTGTTACTTGCTAAACTCCTTTTCACCAACTTAGAGTGCGCGTAATGATAACTTAAGAAGCTTTTTCCCGTTTTCGTCAGGTACGTCCAACACGTGTGCTTGCCACCTTCTTTTATCTCTGTCCAAGAATCTAATCACAGTGTTCCGGGGCAGCTCGAACGTGAATTCCAGCCGGGCGAAAACCTCACGGAAAACCTCATATGCTGCTTACTGACAATCGGCTCGCAATCGCAAAAGGGAAGCGAAGCAGGAAATCATCAACAAAACGAAATGCCTTTAGTAATTCAAACCGTGCCAATCTTGATTTCAAGGCCCGGTTTCCCCTTGGCATGTAGATATCCGAAATGACCGGAGCAATGCACGAGCCAATGCTAATACCAAGTGCTTAAAAGCGCATGTAAACGGATACAGTCGAGTCCAGCCTGAGCTGGGGCTCCATGCTTAGCATGTAACGTGATGCTACTTAGTCTCTAACCTGCCGGGTAGATGAGTAAAGTAGCGCAAAGTTTGTTCTTTTGTAAATTCAGTTCTGCTTTTTCCAGTTTAACTCTGTGTATGTATGTTGTAAATATATGCTCTGCTGTCATCATCTACAAGCTCGCCTCCTGTTCACCTTCCAAGCCGAACGACACTAGAGGAAGGGTTTGTGAACCATCCTCGAAGAAATGAACGACCTATTGAAATTCTGCTCCTCTTTTACATATGTCACTGGCCACAATCCCTGCAGGCACCGAGACGATAGCCGGGCACACTGTCCGTGAGCTGGGATCGTCCCTCCCGATGTGAAGCTTCCGTCGACGACAATCAGTGCTCCGATGAGGAATCTGCAAAAATTAGGCACGCAGTTTAGCGTCCTTCCTTCCTTCCTTCCTTCCGAAGCACCGCTGCCGAATTCAGCCCAACGCTGCGATTCAGTCCTCTTTTACATATGTCACCGGCCACAATCTGCAAAAATTATGCACGCAGTTTAGCGTCCTTCCTTCCTTCCGAAGCTCCGCTGCCGAACTAAGTCCAACGATGCGATGCAATCCTCTTTCACATCTGTCACCGGCCACAATTTCCGAAGGCACCGAGACGAAATCCGGGCACACTGTCCGTGAGCTGGGATCGTCCCTCCCGATGTGAAGCTTCCATCTACGACAATCAGTGCACCGTTGAGCAATCTGCAAAAATTAAGCACGCAGTTTAGCGTCTTTCCTTCCTTCCGAAGCACCGCTGCCGAACTGAGCCTAACGCTGCGATGCAGTCCTCTTTCACATCTGTCACCGGCCACAATCCGCGCAGGCACCGAGACGATAGCCGGGCACACTGTCCGTTAGCTGGGATCGTCCCTCCCGATGTGAAGCTTCCATCTACGACAATCAGTGCACCGTTGAGCAATCTGCAAAAATTAAGCACGCAGTTTAGCGTCTTTCCTTCCTTCCGAAGCACCGCTGCCGAACTGAGCCTAACGCTGCGATGCAGTCCTCTTTCACATCTGTCACCGGCCACAATCCGCGCAGGCACCGAGACGATAGCCGGGCACACTGTCCGTTAGCTGGGATCGTCCCTCCCGATGTGAAGCTTCCATCTACGACAATCAGTGCACCGTTGAGCAATCTGCAAAAATTAAGCACGCAGTTTAGCGTCTTTCCTTCCTTCCGAAGCACCGCTGCCGAACTGAGCCTAACGCTGCGATGCAGTCCTCTTTCACATCTGTCACCGGCCACAATCCGCGCAGGCACCGAGACGATAGCCGGGCACACTGTCCGTTAGCTGGGATCGTCCCTCCCGATGTGAAGCTTCCATCTACGACAATCAGTGCACCGTTGAGCAATCTGCAAAAATTAAGCACGCAGTTTAGCGTCTTTCCTTCCTTCCGAAGCACCGCTGCCGAACTGAGCCTAACGCTGCGATGCAGTCCTCTTTCACATCTGTCACCGGCCACAATCCGCGCAGGCACCGAGACGATAGCCGGGCACACTGTCCGTTAGCTGGGATCGTCCCTCCCGATGTGAAGCTTCCATCTACGACAATCAGTGCACCGTTGAGCAATCTGCAAAAATTTAGCACGCAGTTTAGCGTCTTTCCTTCCTTCCGAAGCACCGCTGCCGAACTGAGCCTAACGCTCGATGCAGTCCTCTTTCACATCTGTCACCGGCCACAATCCGCGCAGGCACCGAGACGATAGCCGGGCACACTGTCCGTTAGCTGGGATCGTCCCTCCCGATGTGAAGCTTCCATCTACGACAATCAGTGCACCGTTGAGCAATCTGCAAAAATTAAGCACGCAGTTTAGCGTCTTTCCTTCCTTCCGAAGCACCGCTGCCGAACTGAGCCTAACGCTGCGATGCAGTCCTCTTTCACATCTGTCACCGGCCACAATCCGCGCAGGCACCGAGACGATAGCCGGGCACACTGTCCGTTAGCTGGGATCGTCCCTCCCGATGTGAAGCTTCCATCTACGACAATCAGTGCACCGTTGAGCAATCTGCAAAAATTAAGCACGCAGTTTAGCGCCTTTCCTTCCTTCCGAAGCACCGCTGCCGAACTGAGCCTAACGCTGCGATGCAGTCCTCTTTCACATCTGTCACCGGCCACAATCCGCGCAGGCACCGAGACGATAGCCGGGCACACTGTCCGTTAGCTGGGATCGTCCCTCCCGATGTGAAGCTTCCATCTACGACAATCAGTGCACCGTTGAGCAATCTGCAAAAATTAAGCACGCAGTTTAGCGTCTTTCCTTCCTTCCGAAGCACCGCTGCCGAACTGAGCCTAACGCTGCGATGCAGTCCTCTTTCACATCTGTCACCGGCCACAATCCGCGCAGGCACCGAGACGATAGCCGGGCACACTGTCCGTTAGCTGGGATCGTCCCTCCCGATGTGAAGCTTCCATCTACGACAATCAGTGCACCGTTGAGCAATCTGCAAAAATTAAGCACGCAGTTTAGCGTCTTTCCTTCCTTCCGAAGCACCGCTGCCGAACTGAGCCTAACGCTGCGATGCAGTCCTCTTTCACATCTGTCACCGGCCACAATCCGCGCAGGCACCGAGACGATAGCCGGGCACACTGTCCGTTAGCTGGGATCGTCCCTCCCGATGTGAAGCTTCCATCTACGACAATCAGTGCACCGTTGAGCAATCTGCAAAAATTAAGCACGCAGTTTAGCGTCTTTCCTTCCTTCCGAAGCACCGCTGCCGAACTGAGCCTAACGCTGCGATGCAGTCCTCTTTCACATCTGTCACCGGCCACAATCCGCGCAGGCACCGAGACGATAGCCGGGCACACTGTCCGTTAGCTGGGATCGTCCCTCCCGATGTGAAGCTTCCATCTACGACAATCAGTGCACCGTTGAGCAATCTGCAAAAATTAAGCACGCAGTTTAGCGTCTTTCCTTCCTTCCGAAGCACCGCTGCCGAACTGAGCCTAACGCTGCGATGCAGTCCTCTTTCACATCTGTCACCGGCCACAATCAGCGCAGGCACCGAGACGATAGCCGGGCACACTGTCCGTTAGCTGGGATCGTCCCTCCCGATGTGAAGCTTCCATCTACGACAATCAGTGCACCGTTGAGCAATCTGCAAAAATTTAGCACGCAGTTTAGCGTCCTTCCTTCCTTCCGAAGCACCGCTGCCGAACTGAGCCCAACGCTGCGATGCAGTCCTCTTTTACATCTGTCACCGGCCACAATTTGCGAAGGCACCGAGATGATAGCCGGGGACACTTTCCGTGAGCTGGGATCGTCCCTCCCGATGTGAAGCTTCCGCCGACGACAATCAGTGCACCGTTGAGCAATCTGCAAAAATTTAGCACGCAGTTTAGCGTTCTTCCTTCCTTCCCTAAAGACCGCTGCCGAACTGAAATGCAGTTTCCCCATAAAAAAAAGCTGTGAACACAAACTGGATATAAAAAACACTAAAGACGATTACTTCTCCAGGCTAAACAAATAAATCAAAGTTAAACGTGTTTTATTAGGGTTCGACAGAAAGCACGCAGGAAGACGTGGACGAGTGAAAATGACAAACAAGCGCTTGTCCCTCGTCTTCAGCCTTCCTTGTCTTTCTCCGCCTTTTATGTTGAACATAGCTTTCCAACCAGCCCAGACCATTACCTTATTTAGTCTACAAGGGGCTACGGTTATGAAGAATTAAAAATAAATGAATTAAACATTAACGGTCATGTAGTCTCAAATGTCTAAGGTACAGCAACGTATCTGAAGAATTTCTTTTGATTGCGTAAATTTTCCAAAACGTGACCGCAATGTAGCAACGTTTGTGAGCGATGGCGTTACTAAGCGACGAGGTAAACGTCGTGTCGGCTGTATTCATAGCCTGTTTGAGAACATCGGCACACGTAAAGCAATTGGGCCTGGTCATATTTGACCGCCTATCCTCCAACGTTTCTCGGGATGAATTTTGCGCTATTTTTAATCAGTCGATAGCAAATCTCCTAAGCAATAGGCATTTTGCCAGATGGTAAATTTTGCGTGTCGTAGCTGATGATACTAGCCATTACAGACCTGAGTCAGTTTTACGAGTAGAATTCAAAATATTTCACGCAGCCGCTAATTTTCCCGCTGCTATCGGCCACAAGCGCTAATTGGCCCGCCTCAACAGACGAATGGGATCGCAGCGCCATTCGGTGGAATCCGCGACGAACGGACACTTTCCAACAGGCAGACGAGACCTGATGTCAAAGTAGTATCGCATGCCCACGTGACAGCACACCTGGCAGCCTCGCGGCGGGTTTATACCTCCCTCTGCTTCCCCTATTAGTTATGCCCGAATCGCACCTTACACATGGATGTATCACACATACACATATATCTAACCGTCCAAGTACAATGAACCATCTCAGAAATAGAAGTATTTTTTTCGAATTACCTATCACTAATTAGCATTGTCACAAATAACTAGGCACGCATCAGTAGATGTCCTTAAGACACCACGGCAAGCCAAAGACCAAAACGCATTCACTAGGTAGACCTCTATCCCACTTAAAGCGACAAAAGGAAAAAAGAACAGCGGTTTATGGGTAGCGTGCCCGTCTCGAAATCGAAGGGTCGTAGGTTCGAACCCTACCTAATTCCCCTAATGTACTTTTCACCGCAATGACTTTTCCCTGCATACATAAACGGCCTTCAGAGGTTTTCGACCAATGCAAGCACGCTAGCATCAATTTATATCCTTCACCATGCCGGTTACACGCGCTGACGGAGCATATGCAGGTATACACGAGGAGCAGGAGTGTGATCGCATGGTTTGTTTGAATTACCCGCGCGAGGTCATGTGATTGTGACGTCACGAAACGATCGGTTAGGCGCAAATACTCGGCCATCTCGCCTGACCACACTGACGCCGGTTCTTCTGCGACACGGCACCTTTGACGCGTTAATATAGATGTTTCTGGATGGCAGGAGTCTGGGCTTAGAAAAGTGTCGTAGTGACTGCCGATACGGGAATCCCGCTGTGAGAGAAGACATCAATGAGAGGGAGTAAAGATGGCGAGATAAAAAGTGCTGCGGTGGAATGCCCCGGATTACGTTATACGAGCTAGGTTTCTTTATCGTACACTGACACTGCACAGCACACGTGTGTCGTTTTCATTTGGTATGCAACGAAATGCGGCCGTGGCAGCGGGGATTGAATTCGGCGACCTGCTGCTCAGCATACGATCACGATAGCCACTCCAATGTAATTAGGAAACCCCCAAGGTAGAGTACATATTAATTTCGGGGGTAAGCCGCTGAGCCATTGTGACAGGTGGGTCATATTTCTTTCCGGGCTCCCGAGGGAACCTAGGCCTATGTAGCAAGTTGCATCACTTTAGAAGCTGTGAGTCAAGGCGTTTCAAGGCTGACTCTTTGCACATAAACGGAACGCAGCCAAGGGAGAAATCAGTCGTAAACGTGCTACATTCCCCCTGTGGGGCTAAATAAATACAAGGAATATTTGACGCACGTTTTGTCCACTTTAAAAGAGTCGACGTCTATTGAAAAAGAAAAGGAATTTAAACAACTGCGTATAGCTTTTCAGCGACTTACGGCGGCTGGTGCAACCGCCGATTGCTTATAGTAATAAAGCTATTTTGTCGGCACTGCACAGCGTTTCACATTTAGTCTAGGATGACAAAGAAACAAGGCGGAAAATCTGGCGTCAGCTCACTCGCTGAAAAAATTACGGACACACTTCCATACTGAATCAGCAAGACGCGGCGACGACCTCCAGACGTCAAAGAGCAACACTTACCGTTTGCAATATCGTTAAACGTGTGTTTCGGCTGTGGTCGGATCTCAGAACCGATGGCAGTCATGTTTGCCACGCCTTTTACGTAAGCAATGGACGAACCATGAGACACCGCTGTGAAGCATTTCTTTTCTGTAGTAAATAAACAAAAAAAAACATAATCTGTAAAACTTCTCATCATGTTTCTTGGGACTTGTGCCCATTGCTAGACAGAGCAGACAAAGTTTTCCGAGGCTCGGCATGCCATGAATCGCGCGCATTCCCATAATCGCCTGGAAACTGCCACTGGCGAAGTATTTAAACACGCACAGGACATTGGTTTCAACGAAGAGTCTGTGAGGCTGCAATCTAAGCTAACTCGAGCGGAAAGTGCACAGCTAACGCACCGCGGCTTTCGACAACCGTAAGAAAACCCATCCATTTTGCTGTATGCAAGATAACAGGAAGTGGAAGCGCAACGACCTGTGCGCCGTCTACACCCGGTTGACGTACCGAAAAACGCATTAAAACCGATGGGCCCACCCCGAAGCGAACGATCCGGCTGTACGGGGACTAGCCACTGTAGCCCCGCTTTAGACTCCGCCACCATGTTGGCCACGCTGTCCCCTTCAGCATCCGCTACAGGAGCCTACGATATCGATGTGACGTCACGGTCCGGTTTCTTCGGCACTTTCCGCTGCGTAAGAGCCGCCAGATCCGCGTCCGACGTAACGGCCAAAGAATGGATCAAAAAGGGACGCAACATGGAATGCGGGCCTGAGACGAACCTGCCCTGCTGGCTCAGTGGACAGGGCGGTCGCCTACTGAGCCGAGTACCCGGGTTCGAGCCAGGCCGCGGCGGCAGCGTTTCGATGGAGGCGAAACGCAGAAAAAAACACCCGAGTGCTGCGCGATGTCAGTGTACGATAAAGATCCAGGTGCTCAGAATTATTCCGGACTCTTCCACTACGGCACCATTCTTTCTTTCCATCTTTCACTCCCGCCTTCTTCCCTTCCCTCACGGCGCGATTGCGGTGTCCACCTAGAAGTGAGACAGGCACTGCGCCATTTCCTTTCCTCAAATCCCCTAAGGCGGTATGGGCTCCTGCACCACGTTTAAACGAACCGAGTGTAATGCTTACAGCCGGATGAGCAAGCGCTAGCCCCCTCCGTGTGCACGATAGGTATGGACCGTGTGCTCTCAAGGAAGGCGGAACAAGTGTGGCGCTCCCGGCGATGCCCACCTATACGTCACCAGTAAATGGCACTCCGTGACGCACCTGCCACGTGACCTTCAAAGCGCCACAAAGTTGCGTGCCCGGGTGGGCGTCACCGTGAGCGCGATTTTCGAGTTGCTCGTGAAATTGCAGAAATTTGTTGATCCGCAGCGAGGAGAATAGTCGCGTGTCCGAAATTCTGAAAACTAAAATAGCTACTACTAATGGCCGACTGCAAATATCTAATTCCAACCAGGTGCCTGTCTCTTATCCGTGGACGTATCTATATTCAGTGGCTGTGCCAACGAATGAGAACTTCGCTAGTCAGCTATTGGTGCAGCACTTTTCTGCACTTCGACTACCTTTGCAGCTCCATTGGTTACACGAGGCTTGTCGCGCGACAGTGCTACTCTCTTGTATCGACTGCGCACGCACTTTCCCAACACGCCAGCACGGTTGCGCAAGATTCAAAGCATCACCTCGCATATGTGTGTACACTGTGATGCTGTGGCTGGTGTGAACTATTTCTTAGCGTGCCAGAGTTTTTGTGCCGAGCGTGAGACGCTCCTGTAAAACCTGAGGAGACTTAATGCTCTCTTGGCGACGTCTCACGCGTCGTGTACCCTGAGGGCTCTCGAACCGAACTGAGTGACGATTAGTGTCACGATAACTATTGAAGTATTTAGAGGACACTGGCAGTGGCATAGCCAGAAGTATTTTTCAGGGGGTATTATACGCCGCCGGTAAAAAGAAAAAAGCCACCCCCAAACAATATCTAATTGATTTTTCAGCTTGTAAAGCCGAAGGCTGAGTTACTTCGTTGATTGTAATATCTAGATAAAAATTCGAGTGCGCACAGGACTCCGTGGGCTTGATTCGTTTAGAACATTTTTCTCACAAAAAAAAAACTCGTACGAAAAACCGCGGCTGTTTGCAATATATTCACATATTGTATAGAACACAAAAGCTTCTGCTCTACAACAGATTCAGCCACTGCGAAGGAATGTTGCTAGCTACCTACGTCCCAACGCTTGTTTACGCTAAATTCAAGCGTTTTGCGAGAATTTACACTCTTACATCCGCAGTTTTAGTTCAGCGCGATGTAACGGCGACGCAACGATAATGTCGGCTTAGTGGCGTCATCTGGTGTACAGAACAGGAACCATTTTTGTCATCAAACCGACACTCTTGCTATTTTCTTTTTTTACATTTTAATAGATCGATGCGGTTTCTAAATAGCGTGGGCGAAAAAAAAAGTCCGAAAAGAGGGGAGTGTGTGAGGCGGTAATGCAGCGCTCTGAAAATTTTCGAGGGTGTACTAATGCCTAAACACCCCCTCCCCCCCCCCCCCTGGCTACGCCTGTGGACTGACCTTATGGAACAGTGGTAGAGACGCAATGACATAAATCAGTGACTCAGGCGGAACAACTGCCGACAGCCCACTGTAAGGCTAATACCGCCTGTACATTCAAACCACCACTACTACTGAACACTCTCCACCTCGCGCACTCTTCGCTCCTTCCCCCTTCCTCCACGTTTCATCTGCCGGTTACGCCGCCGCCATCGCCACCACCGACGCTCCAGCCAGGCAACGGTGCTTACAAACTGCGCTCTGAAACCGGCGACAAGTAGGAAGACGCGCTGTACACTTAATGTTTCTCACAGGAGGAAGTGCAGCGAAAACGCACTATATAAATGGGGGGGGGGGGGGGGGGGGGGGGGCTAGGTGCCGGTGGTGCTGACCGCCAGCACTGCCAGAATGGTTTTGAGGGTGGCCGCAAGCGTCAGACCCTCCCCCTTCCCTCTCTCCGCTTGGCTAAGTGTCTGCAACATGCCGTGACACTGAAAAATAAGCTGAGGCCACTGTGTCAAGTTTATCAAACTTCGCTCCGAGCAGTTTCTTTTTATGTAGTGCCCACAGCATAAACCTACACATTTTTATACTGTCTTCGCTGTGTGTGCAAGCTTCACTGAGCTGTCTCGCAAACTTATTCACGCGTGTTCTAAGACTGAAGGCTCACCAGGAAGAATCTTGTCTGTATCTGCCTATTATAAGCGTCTGTTCTATATAAGATTGTATAGCCCGATATGGCGCGTTATTTATCGGAAATATGATACACTCCGTATAATGGCGTGTAGTTGTATCCTTATTCTTTGGAATCAATAAAACAGCCAGTTTTCGCTACTACTGACGACCATGGGGAAACTAGATGGGGATACTATTGAGAATTAGGAGTGTATTCGGCATGCATAGAAAGTCCAACATGCCAGTGCTTATGGGCCACTATGATTTTCGCGAGGGCAGACGTCTGTTATCTGTCGCAATTAATACAGAATCTTACTAATTTCACAAATATGAAGATAAAGCTAGCAAAGATTTGTCATTATTATAGAATAAACTTGTTATATTCAGTTAGGAGAGCAGAAAGTTGGGCTAGTTGGTTTGTTATATTCAGATTCCCGCGGTGGCTGAGTGGTTACGGCGCTCGGCTGCTGGCCAGAAAGACGCGCGTTCGATCCCGGCCGCGGCGGTCGAATTTCGATGGAGGCGAAATTCTAGAGGCCCGTGTACTGTGCGATGTCAGTGCACGTTAAAGAACCCTAGCTGGTCGAAATTTATTTCCGGAGCCCTTCACTACGGCGTCTCTCATAGCCTTATACCTGTGTTACACGGGCGTTTTCAACGGCAGTTCAGTTAATCGCCAGTTGAGGATTTCAACTGCCGTTGAACTCAACTGGAATCGCCAGCTGTTACACGAGCACTTCGCGTTCAGTTCAGTTAGCACTCTAACCACATGACCTCGCGTCTAGAGCAAAGTGTAAATAAGAAAAAGGCAGCGTCTGCATTTTTTTCTTGTTGTAAATGATCGTAGTGTGTATATTCTTTACTATAGTACAATTCTTTTTGTGCATTTTTTGCTTTGCGGAAGAAATTTGTGGGTGCGAAGCACACTGATTTAAGACAATCCAGTAAGAGGGCAAGTTTTTCAGTCCGTAGGTCGCCATCTTGTATGTTGGCCGTTCAACTGAGATCCCCGATATCAGTCGAACTCAACTGCCGTTGAGATTTGAACGGCAGTTAGCACTGCCGTGTAACACCGCTAACTGCCGTTCAGTTTAACTGAGAGTCAACTGAACTGCCGTTGAAAACGCCCGTGTAACACGGGTATTAGTCGTTTTGGGACGTTAAACCACCATAAA
Source organism: Amblyomma americanum (assembly GCF_052857255.1). Taxonomy (NCBI): domain Eukaryota; kingdom Metazoa; phylum Arthropoda; class Arachnida; order Ixodida; family Ixodidae; genus Amblyomma; species Amblyomma americanum. Next base: position 437,411,444 of record NC_135497.1, read on the forward strand.
CCAGAAGCCATGCACATACGTTTTTTTAATTCTTTGTAGAATTAATAATTGGTGCTCAAAAGCCTGGAATATCAAAACTATGAACCTCTTGATCTATCTGCGGATTATACGTTTAAAAATATATCAACTGCTTGCAGAGTTGACACGATTATTATCTGCGAGTTTCTTCCCTGCCATGATTCGGCGAGCAGCGGTGAGCCCCTCAGCACGGGCGGAACACAGAAAGTCACGTGGAACGTGCGCCGCAGAGTGACGCGATTTGATCGAGGTCGCCTGAGTGTTTAGCTCAAGCGCGCGATTTTTTAATTGCGTGGGAAATGGATAGAATTCTTCATCCGCAGCATCGTTGGTAATGGCGTTTTCAAAATTCTGAAAACTGATATACCTATTGCTAAGTGTCAGCTACAAATAACTTATTGAAACGAGGCTCATAATTCTAATAGTTAAAAAGTTAAGTATTAGAAATTAGTTCACCAGCTTAATAGCCACTGATTTAACGGCTCTTTTGTGTCTAAACTGGTTTTACCGTGCCGCAAAAGCCGTAACGTTACCTGAATAAGTCTGTTTTTTTTTCAACTAGCTGTGGGCTTCCTCGAAACACCTGGTAGGTACCCTACGACGTGTTGTGACAGCCTCTTCTCCACAAATGCTTTCTTCAACGCAATGGTCGGGCAGCTAAAGTCTTGGGGGCGTTTTCCAGCCCCACGTAAATCTATGCAAAGCAGATAATAAAGAGCATGCGTTTATGCGACGCTCGCTGGGATGAGCTCGAGCACACACAAAGTGGGTGGGATTTTAGCAGTCATTGTTGTAGCGATGCCACTAACTCGCAACGTGCAGGGCAGTGACGAAGACAAAGAAGAACGCTCCTGCTTAGCGGCTGTGTGTATCCTTGGCCCTGCTCTGACTGGTTTAAATTTACACCATAAACACTAATTAGCCCGAGTTGATGCCTTCCTGCAGTGATTAATGTCCTTGTGGTTCCGCAGGAGCTCAGCCTCTGATCGTGGGTCCGCGACACTGCCCGGACCCGGGCCTGCTGGCTTGGCCGCACCCAACGGCCTGCGACCGCTACACGCGCTGCGAGAACGGCACCGTGACCGAGGAGGTCTGCCCCAACGGGCTCCTCTTCGATCCCAACGGAGGCATCTACGACTTCTGCAACTACAACTGGCGCGTTGACTGCGGCGACAGGATCGAGAAACGTAAGCAGCAGTCGCCTTGAGTAACGATCGGTTTGCCGGAAAACGCTCCCTGTGCAGATTTATTCGTTCCAGGAAACCATTACATGCAGTAACACATGAGTGGTACTGGGAAATATATCGCCAGGCAGTGCAGAACTAACCATGAGTTTTCTATGTTAAACTATATCCTGCCGAAGTTCTTGAATACCTCGTTCCGTGAGCAAGTAAATATTATATCTTTATCTGCCATCCGGAAGAGCTTTATCCAACAATCTTATGCGGCAGTGACGTCAAGTGCTTGCATGTACTGTGCCACTCTGTGTTATAATTTCACAATTATTAATTACTTATTGCTGCCGATTACGAGACGTACACCCGTTTCTGTCAACACTGTTTTGTATAAGTGCACATATATCAGTACTCGTTTTGGTCCAGCGGTTGTTTATTCCTTGTGCCGACTGCTGACTTGTAGGGATGATCAGGCCCGTCAAGCAGTGTATAATTCACGGCTTTTTTCTCGCCATCGCCAGCGTGTATGTAATAACCGAAATAAAAGACTGACTTGCTGACATACACACTCACCTTCGTAAAAATAATTTTTTTACTAAATATGAACACTGACCTGAGTAACAGCCTTCTTAAAAAGAAAAAAATAAACAATAACAAGAGAACAGCCATGCAGGAAAGCGAAAAAAAACAAGATAACAATCAAGCAAACAGCCATCTATCTGTAAGCGAAGACAGGAAATCATGCCGAATAGCGCCAACTACATGACTCTGTCCATTGCCCTCGCTCTCCTCATCACCCGATGCGTGCCTGCTTACCACGTCATATGGGACGCGGGCACGCTAAATTTTGACACAACTACTTGATACTTTTCTTGGGTTCTGTTACTGCAAATTGGAAACAACCGTACCGTAGGGATGTTCAACGCAGGCCACTGTCACGGTCTTTCCGCCGTAACACACTTCCCCTTTAATGCCACTGCAGTCGGTGGCGCGACATTCGCAAATTTTACTTTGACAACTGAAAGAAAATCTCCTGCTTTACTTTTCTTGATGGTAATTCTTTCTTACTCAAGCCGCTAACAATGGCGCATTCTTCTACAATTTAGTGTGTTTTATCTAGAAATTATTGACATCAGTAATGCCTTGCAAACACTACGAGATTGCCGGAATTTCTTTACAGGTGAAGAAGATGCTCAGAAGATGCTCAGATGAAATTGGTTCCTTGAGTGTAACCAAAACCTGTACATTTCATGCAAGCTTGTCGGCGCCGTGCAAAACCTGGCTTCGCTGCGTACCCAGAAATAGAGCCGGCGCGCGTTTGCATCCCGATGCATCCGCGTGTTGGTTGTAACAAGAAGTAGTGCGGTCGCAATGCGATTACAATTTTTCAAAGGTTAGAGTTTTCATTGCGTTTTTTGATGGAATCCGTGTTAAAAACGTTGGAGTTAAGGATAGAACAGCACATGGACGCTTTCGGTTAGACAAAGGAAGACTAAGCGGGTTTGGGATCATTCAATAAAATAAGTTACATTAGTAAATAAAGAAAACAAGCGATTGGATCAGATTTTGCAAGAAGACTAGTCGCCCAATAGGAGGACAGATAATCAAACATTTTTTTTTCTGGCCAGGTCCGCAAGTAGGAGCAAGAAAAACATGGAGGAATCTTGTGAAGGCCTCGAAAGAGTCATGGACAGCCATGCCATTAGGAGCTTCGCAGTGGAACTGAACGAGGATAAAAAAATGTTTAAAAAAAGTTTACTTCATCAGTACAATAACAAGAGGCAAACGTTCGGTCGACGAGATGAACCTTTTGCGCACTGTGCTTGAATTTTTCCCCTCAACATGTGCCCATCTATTATTGTTGGTGACAGAATTCAGAAGAAAGAATTAAACGAATCTACTGAAGAAATAAATATTGAAAGCAAAGCGATGTGAAGTTGCTGAAGCTCTAGAATATTAAGACTGCAGGTGTGCTGTACAACAACCTCAGCAGTTCAGAGACTGTCCTCAAGCGTGATTATCCTGGTAGCATCCGCCTACAGCTGCCCTAAGCCTCTACATTGCAGCTGAGACCCTGTATAGGCAACAGCGGGCCTCCCATGTAGGCAATGCAATGAGCGCGCACTTTTAACCAGTATGCTGCTGAAAACGAGAGACTTTGTAGAAGTCAGTGCATTAGAGTACTTAAGATGAGAAGGGAATGTAAATGCCCCTAACTTGAGCACACTACAGGAGGCTCTTGCGGGTACGATTTATCGCTGAAAGTTCTAACCTGGCCGCTAACCACTCCGCAGCGGGTCCGATTCCTTCTCCTGACTGCCCGTGGCAGTTTGGCATCTTCCCGAGCGGCAGCTGCCTGCAGTACTTCAAGTGCGAGTTTGGCCTGGCCAACCTGACCAACTGCGAGCCAGGACTTGCCTATGACGACGTCACCCACTCCTGCAACTGGCCGGACTTGGTGGATGGCTGCGATTCCGAAGGTTTTTTTCTTTGTTCTCTTCTCAAATTAACCTCGCTTAACAATATGGTACCCATAACAGGACTCATGCCGCAGAATGCTCTGCAGTCAATTAATATGTTTTCGTGTGCGATTTTTGTAAATAGTGTCTTCATTAAACATGCGCCCTATACTTTCAGTTCTCTCAACCGCATGCCTGGAAAGTATTCTGGTCTAAAAGCTGCACTTTATCCACTGAAAGCGCATTTATTTGCAGCCTACTACAATAACAGTTTGTGCGAAAAACTAAGGCCAGTAAAATGAAGCAATGGAGGTGTGAACTAAGCAATCCAAATTTTCGCTCTTCTTTGAAGCGAGCAGTTTTGCTGACCATGGCTCTCCGCCTTTTTTCCTCCCACAATAGGACAAACTGCCAGCCACCCATACATGCACCACTTGACAACAAGTGGCAGGTTCTTATTGGTCAGTAAGTGAACACAAAGATGTTCACACACGGAGCTGGTGACTAGTGGGGTTGGCAGAATGTCTGGCATTTCGAATCTTGATATTTACCTTCCAATACCGAGTCCTCATAAGCAGGTGGATTTGTTCAGAAGACCATTTGCAATTTCAGATATTGTAGCCGCATGCCTGTGGCGACAAGAATAATAATACGGACACGCATTAGAAAGGCTGTTTTCGGATAACAATATCAAGAGCTGTCAGGCTTTCAGGCCTGACAGCTCAGAGCCCTGCAGTTTCCTGACAATTCGGAGCCCTGCATACAAGAGCCAACTCGGTTGAATCTCCCGGCAGCACAGAAAGCCTTTCTCGTTACAGCGCGAAGGGTCAGGAAACCGTTGTCAGACTGCCTTATGTAAGCCATTTCGCAAATACCTAAAAAGAATGTCAGCCAGTTTTTAGTTATTCTTTTAATGCGTACGCTGAAAACCGCCATTCTACCATCTTTCCGCTCCTGAATTTATTCACAGGACGAATGCCTGGACGAATAGATACCAACGGCCCTGATTTTTTGTTGCACTTGCTAGATTAAGATACTTGGTCGAATCTTCTTTATTTATTAATTTACAAATACGCTATAGGACAGCAGGAAGACTTCGTGTGAGAGGGCGGAATACAGATATAAATGGCTGTTTAGAGAACGAAGCAATGTGCGGAAGCAGGAGAGATCAGCAGATTCAGATAATAAATTAGGAAATACGATACGAAAGCCATGTAAAAAAACTATACATCATGCAACACAACAAGTAAAATAAGTAACCTAAAGAGAGGTAAAAATAACCGGCATAGAAAGTGCAAGCATATCTTAGGATGGCAAAAATCTAACCAGCAAACAGCCGCAGAGCAGATGACAACTAAAATAAAACATACATGAATCATGGACACAGAATTGACCGCCAAGGAGTTATCAGCAAAATTTTTGACTAGATGACCACGGAATGTTTCATGGTGGCGCTGCGAGACGGTGTAGTACAGAAGATAGTTGCACAGGCGTAAAGCATGTGGAATTGAAGAAAAATTAGTCATGAGTACCGTCATAAATACCGGAACTAGCTGGAGTTTCTATACAATCTATGTGATAAACAAGGAGGGCCCTGTAGGTGGGATAAGTGCGACGAAAAAAGTATGAATGCGTTTTTGAAAAAGGTAGAAATGGACAACGTCACGGCTGATAAATAACGGTGAGAGTGAAAGTTTCACCTACGTTTGGGTTCTGCTTGGTTGCTAACTATACTTGCATAAATCAAACGACTGACCCTAATGGGATTGCTTCTAACATGTCCATTAAGTATTTGTAATGCAGAGACTAAATGACTGGAGAAAGACTAAATGACTGAAGCCTTCTCAACCTGAGGTTACACGTAGCCCGCATGTTAGATGTAGTACTTTCTAAATTGTGACCAGGAAGCCTAATGACCTTGAATCATAAGCAGAAATGATGGTTACGGGGTGAACTCATGAGCGATTTGGTGCGAAGTCAACGCCTAAGTATTTGCAGTGTGAACCAATATGTTATTAATGTGGTATGCGAACCGCGAATTAGCTGATTTTCGGCTTAAGGAAATTAATTACACTCGTAGACATGGAGAGTCTTTATCCATGTTTTATACCATTCATTAGTGATGTCCAGGACAATTTGTAGGGAAATATGATCGTCATTATATATTAAGAATCGCTTAATAATGCTGTCGGCATCGAATATTCGCATGTTTAATGAGATATTATGCGGGAAATCATTAATGTTAATTAACAAAAGTAAGGAACTGAGGCCGCTCTCTTGCGGCGCACCTGCCGTAGCACTGTAAATAGGAGATGAGTAATTATTAACAAATATGAAGTGTTGTCGATTAGAAAGTTGCGGAGCCATGACAAATTTAGAGAGTCTAATAAAAGGGCACCAAGGCTAGATATTATGTTACTACATTGATGAAATGCATTAGCGAAGTCCAGAATGGCACAGTCTGTTTGTAATTATGCACAGTCGGTTTAGAAGTTGCTCCTCACGTTCGAAAAAGGTCAGTAGTGCATTAGAATAGCTGTCGCTCACAAGAGAAGTTATTTATAAATCCAGGTTACTTTGGGAAAAAACATTAGATTCGAGGTGACTAAATTTGAGACGCGATAATGTGCTCAAGCATCTTGCAGCAGATGCATGTTAGTGAGATGGGACGGTAATTTTCGCACGAAATTTTTATTGCCACTTTTGCCAGCTGGCACTTTTGCAATTTTCCAGAAACAAGGAAGCATGCCTGGTAATAATAGCTCCTAAAAATATAGCCTGCACTTCAAACGGAAATGGTGTCCTTTTCTATTTGAAATCAACTTCATCGACCCCACATGAACAGGATGTCTTAAAGTTACTGATCAAGCGTTCGATCTCGTAAAGTGTAATGTAAGTCTGGGTCATGCATGGACAGTAAAAACCCGGTACACAGGAAATGTCAGAACTGTCTTCTCTAGTGAATACAGATGTGAAAATGAGTTAAATGCATTTGGACGGTCAGCGTAAGAGTAAGGAGTGCTGTTGAAACTGTGTAGCCATCGCGGTGGCTGACTGGTTATGGTGCTCGGCTGCTGACCTCAAAGACACAGGTTCGATCCGGACCACGGTGGGAGCATTTCGATGGAGGCGAAATTCTAGAGGCCAGTGTGTACTTTGCTATGTCAGTGAAGGGTAAAGGTTGACTAAAGAGGATTCTGAGCTCGTATTTATACCTCGGGAACTCTATCTACACGCTCCAAACATTCTTAGAAACATATTTATTGTCCTGTGCAGCCGACTTCTCTATTAAATCGAATTAAACGTCCCGGCTCCTGCCATTTTTTGTTGTTGTTGAACTCACCTTTGAAAGCAAGAGGAGTCAACCAACACGTGAAGTGCCTTTCAGCCAGCCGCATGGCCGCTTGCCGCTGTGTCGTCAGCGGAGTGATACGTAAAGCAAAAGAGCCCACGCGTATTTTTATTTTCCTGGGCCTAATTTGCGGCTATGTTGCCTGCAACTGGAACTATTTATTCACGAAAGCCTAAAAAAACAAAACAAAAGCGAAAGCGACTGGCTGAAAGGCACTCCACGAGTTTATTTATTTCTCCTACTTTCGGAGCTGAGTTCAAGAAAAAAAAAGGCGGAAACCAGGATGTTTATTTCGATTTAATGAGAAAATCGGCCGTACAGGACCAAAGTTTGAAGTTTCTAAGAATGCTCAAGCGTGTAGATGAGTTCCCTGTGTAAAAATCCGAGCTGAGAATCATATTTAGTGCAGCTTTAAAGAGCCCCACAGGTGGTCTAAATTATCTGCAGTGCGCCACTACGGCGTCCCTCATAGCCTGAGCCACTTCTGAACATTCAACCCCAATAAAACTGTTGTTGACGCCGTATGTCGGAATGTTCCTATTCTCGCTACACTCACCTGTAACCTTCCGAAACTTGCTAGGATTAGTCTTGAGCAGTGCTGAAAGGTCTTATAAGTAGTAGTTATCTTTAGCGTCACAAATACCAGGCGAGGGCGATTTTATGTAGCTTTTGTGTATTGCAATCACTTGGAGCATTCTGACGCTTTGCGGTTTTCTACAGCCGTTGTTCTTTTTTTTTCCTTCGCTTACGAATTTGACCGAACCAAAGGCTAGATTTATTATTAGTTATTGAGATAAGTAACATGTGTTAAGCAACCAATGCTGAAAACTTTTCTCTTAACAAAAATAAGGCGGCAATGTTTCGTCGGAAAACGCTTCAAGTACTATGTTAATAATGTTTTAGTCTACTGTGTAATACACGCGAAGGTTTTCTTGTGACAACAGTAAAGGCGAGAGGAATGTTAATAGTCAAATTAAATAATTTATAGTTAGTAAATTCATGTAGGTAAGCTATATTGCTGACTTCTTCAAGGGGTGTTGTAAAGAAGAGGTTCCATTTATTGGATGCACAGATGGAATGGTTAGCTACCTGAAATAAGTTAAAAGTTAAATTCTTATTTATGAAGTTGTTTCATGCATTGCAACACGATGAGGTCGCTGTCGAGTTGACTTGAGGTAAGTAAAATCACCGAGCAATTCGGTGATATCACCCTGGAAGAGTTTGAATGCCCTCGCAATGCTTTCATGCAGTTTATTTCAGAACAAATTCTTGGAATCTGGTGCGCGGAAGTGGTTGCCTATTAATACTATAGTAGAAGGAATCATGCAAGCTCTCCAGATAACTTGAAGACCAGAATAGATATTAATTAAAAATGACGTGAGAGAGTTTTTTATAGTTAATAAGGCCCCACCCCATCGCCTATCATTGCGATCACGCGTGTATTTTTTTTAAATAGACTGGAGCCTGAGAGAACCTAACAGTCATCTTCTATGTACGGAAACTTCATATGGAGAGGTAGTCACGTTTCAATTATTAAGATGATATCGGAACCATATTATTCAAGAAAAGGGCACCATGAGCGCGCTTCGATAGAATACTGTGGATGTTAGCAAATTATAAGAGAGAAGAGATGAAAGTTGTAGCGCTTGTCCCTTCCTGTCCTCTTGTCCTTCGTCTATACCTGCGCTTTCAAATTACGGTATGTTATACCAACTAGCCCAGCAAACAACCTTGCTTAGCCATGTTTCCAAATTCATCAGCAACTTGGCGACCGTTCGCTCGAATTTCTTTTACTGGTTTTATGAAAACTGTCTTATCTTTCCTCTGGCTTTCCACGTTGCAAGTGAAAATCTTCACGAATGGCAGTCGTTGTTCCTTTGGCCAGGTGACTATATGACCAGCAGATAGGATGCGTGTCTTTTCTTTTTAGAATGCGACAACTTTGCAATTACTGGCTATCGCTTTTCAATTTCACGAATTGTATTTGACCGTCACCGAATTCGTTTGAATTGCTGACCAGTTGTACTGTTATCAGGTTTTTCCTAGCACAGATTGTTTACTTTTTGCTAAGACATTGCCGGTGCAGTGTTCTTTGAGGCCACCTTCCACTAAAAGGAAGAGAAAATCGGAAAGTTGCAGCATTTCCAGTATTGCTATATCCTGAAAACTACCAAACTGTACCTCAGTCGATCTGACGCCAGAAATAAGGCAATAGCATTTGTCCCGGCTTCCGGGGTTCTACGCGATGCAATGGCTGCTTCCAAGGCCGCCAATTTGGCGCTTAATTGTTGAGTTGTGTTCTCAGTTGCTACTGTTTTTCCTAGGGTTGGTTTTTGGTACACAATATGAGGAGCTGATAGTCTTTTTATAGCGTTTATCGGCCTTGACAATGATGCATCTGAATCCGGGGTTCAAGATCACGGCCAGACCAAGTTCTTTTCTAAGCAAATTAAGAAAACACTGCGTTTATCACGCTTAGAAGTATTTAAATAACTTGTTCCGTGACAGTCACCGTACCAGTGCAACAGACACATTGGCGCAACCGTCCAAGCAAGCCAATTCTTCGCTGAGAGTTCAAAGTCATTTATACCCGCAGAACAAAATAAGCAAACAAGCGTGGTGGCCTATGCAGTTGTTTATGTCCTTCAGTAGGCATGATTAGTTCTTCCACTTATTTCTCGAGTACTCTCACTGAACCGATCAGCACGCTGTCGTGCCCTGTTCTTTGCACACCCTTTCTGAGCAAGCGATGAATGACTAGCAGAAATTTGGAACGCCTATCTTTTATAATGAACATCGGAAGCTACCAAAGTATCTAAGTATATTAGCAGTTTGCGGGTGAGTTTCTGGATATATGATTACTTATGACTTTTCTTTAGCGACATGATTATTCAGAAGAAAGTGAACAATGAGTGTATAGGTCAGATTTGCATATTGTCACGGAGTTCTCACGGAGAGACGCTTCAACAGCTGGAGTCGGCAAGAGGAGACGGTAATGGCGGCCGATCCACGATAGCACGATCGCAACCTCATCGTCTTCGCGGACAGCTTGCGCCACCTGGCAACACTAGGTGGCATTATTCCCCCCTCCGAAAAAGAAGGGCATCGCAGTGGTGCCGCCAGCAGCGTTCAAAATTTCCTGATAGAATCTCACCGACTGCCTTGCTAAGTGTTTCAACCTTTTCTTTTCTATCAATTATTACATTTTGACTAAATCATTAATATTTAATCACACTCTTTATTATTATTCTTAAAATTTTAAAATCAAAACACTCATCCCTTTTCTGTTCATGACGAAAAATTCACCGGTGTTATGCTCCAACGTGCTTTTCCTTTTCGTTAACTGAGTTCAGTTGAATAGCCACCCGATTCTTGGCCGATCCCCCAGTGTGGGTATGTGCCATCTTTTGATAGGCTAACAACAACAACAACAGCAGCGTAGGCGCGCTAAGGTTCAGAAGGGAAACAGAGAAGAACGCGAGGAAAACGGAGCACACACAGAGTCACAACGGAGGGCCGCTAAGCCGTTATCGGGCATAGTACGGCTTAAGCCGCACAACGTGCACAATGTCAGAGCTGTTGGGCTGTCGACGTCTCGGTTGCGCGGCACCGTCGGGAACCACTTCATAGGTAACATCACTGATACGCCGTAGCACTTTATAGGGGCCAAAGTACCGGCAGAGTAGTTTCTCGGACAAGCCCTGGCGGCGGACAGGTGTCCACACCCAAACTTGTTCACCGGGATTGTAGTCGACCTGTCGGTGTCGAAGGTTGTAACGGCGCGCATCAGTACCCTGCTGCTGGCCGATGTGTACGCGGGCAAGCTGACGGGCTTCTTCAGCGCGTTGGGCAATTTCATGAACATCGGGTGCGAGTTGGTCGTCATCGAGGCATGGTAGCATCGCGTCAAGCATGCTCTGGACTTCACGTCCATATACAAGACGAAAGGGAGTAAAGCGTGTAGTCTCCTGGAGGGCCGTGTTGTACGCAAATGTGACGTACGGTAGCACCTCATCCCAAGTTTTGTGCTGAACGTCTACGTACATTGACAGCATGTCCGCAATGGTCTTGTTTAAGCGTTCGGTTAGCCCATTGCTCTGCGGATGATAAGCTGTGGTCTTGCGATGGCTAGTGCAGCTCAACGTAAATATATGGTCGATTAGCTGCGCTGTAAACGCTGTGCCTCTGTCGGTAATAACGCACGAAGGGGCTCCGTGCCGCAAGACGATGTTTTGCATGAAAAAGTCGGCGACCTCTGAAGCTGTGGCACAGGGTATCGCCTTGGTCTCGGCGTAGCGAGTCAAATAGTCAGTAGCGACTATGATCCACTTGTTTCCTGAGAGTGACAACGGAAAAGGACCGAGAAGGTCCATTCCTATTTGATCGAACGGAGAGCGGGGTGTAGTAACGGGCTTGAGAAAACCCGCCGGCTTAAGCGGTGGCGTCTTCCGGCGCTGGCATTCACGGCAGCTTTTTACGTACCATTGGACATCGTCCGAGAGTCCGGGCCAGTAGTACATGTTGCGTATCCTGGCGAGCGTCCGGGAAAAACCCAGATGGCCTGAAGTGGGCTCGTCGTGGCATGCCAATAAAATGTCGGCGCGAAGATCGGCCGGAAGTACCAGAAGGTAAGCTCTTTCTTGGCCTCTCGAGTTCTTCTTGTATAAGATACCTTCGCGCAAACAGAAAGAGCCGAGACGTCGAGCGAAGTGTCGTGGTAGAGGCATGGCGTGACCTTCAAGGTTGTCAATCAGCGGTCGGAGGTCCGTGTCAGCCCGCTGCCGGGCTATTATGTCCGATGCATTAAGTATACCGAGGAAACCGCTGTCGTCGTCGATTTCGGGACCGGAAGAGTCGAGTGGTGCACGCGACAGCGTGTCGGCGTCTTCGTGTTTACGGCCCGACTTATATACGATGGTAATGTCGAATTCTTGGAGCCGTAAACTCCAGCGGGCCAATCGTCCAGACGGGTCTCGCAAATTAGCCAGCCAGCATAGGCAGTGGTGGTCGGTTACGACTTTGAATGCGCGGCCGTAAAGGTAAGGGCGAAATTTCATGGTGGCCCATACGACAGCAAGGCATTCCTTCTCTGACGTAGAGTAATTGCGTTCGGCGCGGGAGAGAGTACGGCTAGCATAGGCTATAACTCTCTCAATGCCCTCTTGGTGTTGGACAAGGACAGCTCCAAGACCGATATTGCTGGCGTCGGTGTGGATCTCGGTGTCGGCCTCTTCGTCGAAGTGTGCAAGAACGGGAGATGTCTGAAGGCGTTGGCGGAGCGAAGAGAAAGCCGTCTCTTGGTCTATTGTCCAAACGAAGGAGGTGTTGCTCCTGGTGAGGCGCGTCAACGGCTCTGCAATCTTTGCGAAGTCCGCAATAAACCGTCGGTAATATGCACAGAGACCCAGAAAACGCTGGACAGCTTTCTTGTCAGTCGGAGTAGGAAAATTTGCGACGGCGGCTGTCTTGTCGGGGTCGGGTCGAACTCCGTCGGCGCTCACAACGTGACCGAGGAACCTGAGCTCTGTGTAACCGAAGTGGCACTTCTGGGGCTTCAGCGTAAGGTCAGCGGAATGGAGGGCTCTGATGACAGTTCGCAGGCGCACGAGATGCTGTTCAAAAGTTTCTGAAAAAACGACAACGTCGTCCAGGTATACAAGACAACTTTGCCACTTGAGGCCGGTGAGGACAGTGTCCATCATCCGTTGAAACGTCGCTGGCGCAGAGCACAAGCCAAAAGGCAGCACTTTGAATTCATAGAGGCCATCTGGTGTAACGAAGGCAGTTTTTTCGCGGTCCCGTTCGTCCACTTCAATTTGCCAATAACCGCTCTTCAGGTCAATGGATGAAAAGTACTTAGCACGCCGTAATCTGTCCAGGGAGTCATCAATGCGGGGCAACGGGTAGACGTCCTTTTTAGTCACATTGTTTAATTTACGGTAGTCCACGCAGAATCGAAGTGCTCCATCCTTCTTTTTAACAAGGACAACAGGCGAAGACCACGGGCTTTGGGAAGGTTGAACTACACCGTCGTCAATCATCTCCTGAACTTGCTTTTGGATTACTTCCCGTTCTTTGGCGGAAACACGATAAGGCTGCTGGCGGATAGGGCGAGCGTCGTCATACGTAATGATCCGGTGTTGCGTTAGGGGCGTTTGACGAACTTTCGACGAAGAAGCGAAACACTGTTTATACTCCAATAGCAAGTGCTCTAAGGCCAGGCGCTTTCCTTCGGGGAGGTTGCAGTTGATGTCGACATTCGGAACAGATTGGTCGTCAGTGGCGCGCGATGATTGGTCGTCAGGGGCCGCTGCCGCGAACGCAAAGCAGACCGGAACATCCACAACCGCTTCAGCGGTAGCGATCGCAGTTCCAGAGAAAAGGTGCCGGTGCTCTGGAGAAAAATTTGTAACAAGGATCGCAGACCGGCCAGCGCGAATTGTTAGTAAGCTTCGAGCGGCGCAGATGCCTTGAGTCAGGAGGAGCGAATGATTAGCCTCGGCGACTGCTTCAGCGTCGTGCAACTCAGCACAGGCGACTTCAATCAAAACACTGCTACGGGGCGGAAGTGTGACGCTGTCGGCGAGAACGCGAAGTGCGGCACTGCGTTGGCAGGAGTTGTCGAGTTCGGCGGCTTGCTCTGTGGAAAACATGACGATTCGGTTGCGCAGATCGATAATTGCTCCATACTCCCGCAGAAAGTCGATGCCGAGGATTAGGTCCCGAGAACACTCGCCCAGGACGATGCAGCTGACGACGAACGTGGACTTGCTGATCTGAACGCGAGCAGTGCACATACCCTTGGGCGTAACCAGATGACCGCCGGCAGTTCGAAGGTGCGCGCCAGGCCAAGGGGTAATCACGTTTTTCAGAATGGTCGCCAGTTGTCCACTTAAGATCGAATAATCGGCCCCGGTATCAACTAATGCGCTTACTCTGCGACCATCGATAAGAACGGGTATTTCTAAAGAAACGCGGTTTTTTAACTCTGGTGATGGCGTCGGCGGGTTTTTGTCGGATTGTAGCGGCGACGACGGGAGGTCTTCAGCACAGCGCCCCCCAGCGACCTCGCCCCCGAAGGTCGCGGGTTTCAGTTTTCCCGACGAGGACTTGGCGATCGGCCCGGTGCCGCTCGCGAGAAGCCGGGAGGTGTCGGGGAAGAGCGCCTCGGTGAGGGTGAGCGCGACTGCCGCTGCGCTCGGGATGGATTGCGCTGGTCCGCAAGGAATTCTTCAATTTCAGGGGGTCGTTCACCTTGACGGGGTCTCGGTGAGTCGGTGCGGAAGCCTTGGATGCCGATGCGTCGGTAATAACAATTTCGATAAAGATGACCTGGCTCTCCGCAGTGAAAACAGAGCGGTCGTCGGTTAGGTGTACGCCAAACGTCGGCCTTTCGGAGGGGTGCTCGACGATCCTCGAAGTACTGCACCGGTTGCACAGAGGGCCGCGGGGCTTGAGGCGTGGCGTGAATTGGTGGCGGCGAAGCGGGAGCCGGACGCCTTGCAACTTCGGCGTACGTCGGACGGTGGTAGTCCCCAGGCAGAGGTGGTACGTCGACCACAGGAACAGGGCCCCGGAACGCCTGTTGCACCTCCTCTCGTACAAGAGCGGAGATGGAACCGAGCGCAGGCTGCGACGGGCTACAAAATTTGTGAAGCTCCTCACGCACGATTGTGCGAATAAGTTCCCGCAAATCATCAGGATGCTGTCCGATGGTGGCAAACGATGATGTGACTGCAGCAGCATGCACGGGCCGGTCGTAACTGGCGCAATGCTGTTGCAGGACCTTCTCCATCGTTGTGGCTTCCGAAAGAAATGCAGCAACTGTAGATGGTGGGCTGCGCACGAGGCCTGCGAACAGCTGCTCTTTGACGCCTCTCATTAAGTGCCGAAGTTTCTTCTCTTCAGGCATGGCAGGATCAGCTCTCCTGAAGAGCCGCGTCATGTCCTCGACGTACATTTGTACGCTTTCGTTCGGTAGCTGGACGCGGGACTGGATTGCCCGCTCCGCTCTTTCGCGGCGATCCGCGCTGGTGTAGGCCTCCAGCAGGCGACGGCGAAACTCTCGCCAGGAAGTTAGAACTTCCTCACGGTTCTCAAACCACGTGCGGGCGCCATCCTCTAGGCTAAAGTAGACGTTTCTTAGTTTCGCGGCGTCGTCCCACTGGTTATAAGCAGCCACACGCTCGAAGTGAAGGAACCAGTCCTCCACGTCTTCGAAAAGGTCCCCGTGGAAGGCCTTGGGAACCCGCGGGGTCTGCAAGGTATAGTGGGCAGGTGTAGCACCGGCAGCTTGCGTGAGAATACCGGTGGCTGGCATCATGACTGTCGCGAGTGGTCCAAGCTCCGGTGAAAGTCCCTGCAGCCTCCGGCTGAAGCGGTGTACCGGGGTGTCAATCGGCGCAGGGCTGGCGGCACGGCTCCCTGGAGGGGTTTCTTGCATGGGATACTCGTACCCAGCAGGCTCCACCAAATTGTCACGGAGTTCTCACGGAGAGACGCTTCAACAGCTGGAGTCGGCAAGAGGAGACGGTAATGGCGGCCGATCCACGATAGCACGATCGCAACCTCATCGTCTTCGCGGACAGCTTGCGCCACCTGGCAACACTAGGTGGCAATATTATGCGCATTATTCAAAGCATTTATGATATTACTGGGCGGGATATTATGCAAAGTCTGGGGCAGTGATACTTTGTTTTCAACAAATACGAATGCATGAGCAAAGTTGAAGTTTAGAGAAATTCGAGCAACTACTGTAATTTTTGTGTGAAATGGGGTCATGAGCTCCTGTGTGATAGAACCTCATGTTACGTAAACGCAGATCAAGCTCTGGTATTGCAGTACATGAGCCTGTGACGCACGTAAGAACCATGATGGTCTGATGAACGTCGCAGCAAATCAACGCAGCGAGTGCTTTTTGCACTTTCGTACGTGAACGTACATAATGGCAATGCAGTTGCCCGGAATACTTGGAGCAGGCTATTGAAGCAAATAGTATGGTTTTATTTTAAACCTTTTCTCTGCGGTCGAGCAGTTGTATCTATATAGGTAAGGTACCCTTATGCCTGTATGCCACCGCGCTTGCTGCATGCTTTCCGGCATATACATTCCTACGAAAGGCAGTTTCATAACTCGTACTCTTAGCAGGCTATTGACTGGACGACAATGTTTCTTTAAAAATAATTGCAGCGTTGCCACCCGTTGCCTTACAACCTTAGTGGCACCACGTGAGTGGGAAGGTGGACAATGATAAGTGCTCTGAAAGCCACGTTTGTCTGATAGCAGCAGTGCGTAACACGCTTGAAAAAAAAAATTGTTCTCTTCGTTTTCAATGCGAAAGCATAAGTCGGCTCATTGATACGAAGACCCGGCGTCGCCCAAAAAAATCGCGTCGTTACAAAAACTCGCGATTAGTCGAAACGGTGTGACGTCATGAAAGGCGGGAAAATACGAAATGTTAAACAGCTGTTTATCAGCATAGTACTTACAATTGCACCGACTGCCAAGGAATAGAAAAGAATTGGTATTGAACTAGACTGGAATTGTAGTAGATCTGCAGTACTCTGGAATCACTCGCACAAGCTGTTGTCCTAGCACCATAGATTAGTAGAAAAATAAGCTTGCCTACAGCGACAGCCTGCTTCTTGCAGCTATTGTGGGCTTCCGCTGCCCGGACAAGGTGACCGGCCCCGGGGCCAAGTTCTACCCCTACCCGCGCTACCCACACCCGGTGGATTGCACTCGCCTCATCACCTGTGTCAACGACAAGCCGCGCCTCATCAGCTGCGGCTACGGCAAGGCGTTCAGCCACTACAGCTACACCTGTGAGGACGCTGCCAACGTGCCCGAGTGGTATGAAGGTTTCTCTTGGAGCTCCTTTCTTCCTTGTGTTTTTCACTTGTCTCTCCCGCTCTGCTAAGTTGTTCCTTTGATCCTCAGAACTCTGCACATTTTCGTTTGCGCTTCAATGATTTCATTTCATATTGTGTCTTAAATATTTCTTTTCGGTATTCTGGGTGGCACCTATTCTTTCCATGCCCTCTGCATAGGGCCATCATGCTTGTGTGAGCTCAATGTGCACTTATTTTCTGATAACACTTATCACGTGGGAGAAGTTCGCCCTGTCACAACTTTCGAAACGCTTGGCGTTTTTTATCACTGTTCAGTATCAGCCTTATTACTTTATATCATTTAAAATCATACAGAGCTAGAGTGGTGATACAGAGCTGCACGCACACTTATTAGAAGAATGAATAACTGGGTGCGTTTGCAGTACATTCTTTCCTGTCCTTCGCACTTTCTTTTAGAGAGCACATGATGTAGCATGCATACAATGTGTCACTCTTCAAGTTGTTGCAAGACACTCTGCTCAGTTACAGCTCAAGAATGCAGCGGCGAACGCACCCCAAAGGAGGCCCTCCAGCCAATGCCGTCGACGGGTTCTATGACGTCGCGGTTGCAATGCAGGAGAGGATAGGCAGGAGAAAAAAGGAGACTGTCCTTTGTCCCCGCGCTATGAGGAGTTGGTTGTTCTGCCTAGGGGTACAGAGGGGTGAAGGCGGGAAGATGGAGAGAAGGTTCAGGGCCATTAGTTCTGAGGGGCCCACGCCCCACGGCAAGAGAACAGAGGACCGTCCCCTGCTGTTTCGTCCCTAGCCTCTGCTGCATTGCAACGGCAACTTTATGGGAACTGTGGTCGACGCCATTGGTGGGAGGGCCACTTTTAAGGGGCATTCGCCACTGCATTCTTGACCTGTATCCTATAGTTAAATGAACTCAGTTTCCATGTGGCAAAGCTCTTACTAACTGGGTAGTCTCACTGCACGATGTTAGGACAGTAATCTCACTTTTTCATGGATCCACAAACCGAGCTCTCTGGTTAGCTCCGGCTTGTCGAAAGACACCGGCGAATCGTAAACACACAAACACGAGGCAGCGTTTCTTCGGCGTTGCGTCAGTGTCTCGTCTACCGGTGTGGTTGCTGGGCGCCCACAGGAGAGGACGACGCAACCCATGAGGACATACGAACTGGCGTCTCCAGACGGGGTGTGTGGAGAGATCGTGGATAAAACCCCACAGCTATTCCTTGCCCGTAGCTAATCATTCTGTCACCGTTCAGAGGAACCTACTGCAGGGGCAATGGGTACATTGGCGCGGAGTCAAAAGCAGCGCTCCTGACTTCGCAGAAACGGGCCGCGCCTATAGAGGTATGGCAGCGTAGATTAATCTGGAACTCACTTCCAGTGCGCGGCTAGTCATTGCTCCCCATCAATCCCTGCCTGCGAGGCATTTGCGGCGCCGACGTTGTCATCTGGAGTCGCCAAATGTCCGCGTCTCGCTGCGTCGCCTCGCTGCAAGCGCCGGAATTTTGCCTCTGGAGAGACGATGAACGCGAGACGCTGCGAGACGAGCCGAGACGCTGAAGCGACGATGAAGAAACGCTTCCTTGTGGTCAGGTCTTAAATGTCTTTTGACTACTGGCGACTGACAGCTGCAAATGCGATCATAAATTCTAATGTAGTTTGTCAACTGGTTCAATGCAACGTTAAAATTTAAGCAGCGCTAACTTTTAGGACGAATACACAGAAGACATGACAGAATATGCATAACCAACTAGCCCCGCAACGTGTTTTACTAAGCAATGCAACGTGTCGCGTTAATGTTTGTTAATAATGAATTTCCTCGTTCCTTTTGCTTAACGTTAACCTAATGGTATTCATTTAACCGTTATTTCAACACCGTGCGCTCGAAACTTCACTCTGTCCCTTCGCCTGTGCTAACCTACAAGTTTTTGGCAAGGCAAACACATGCCGTTTATTGTATTCTGTCTGCAGGACAAGAAGGTCCGCGAAGCGGTCAACTGTTGGTATCGCCCACTCATGCATGCTTTTCAATCCTTAGGAAACAAGTCGGATTGTGTTGAACCTGATTATGACGCATGGTTGGCTACCGTGTCAACGATGCTCGCGTACACCTCCCTAATGGTATGATAGATGGTAGTAGCAGCGCCAACTATTCTTTTTAAAAGCGCTTTTCTCTTCCCCGTCAACTCTTCGCCATTGCAGCGTATGATAGATACATGCTTTGGGTTCATGCGACCTCTGATTAGGCTTTTCCACGCAACCGATCACGTCATCAGCGAAGTGGAAGTCCTTGAAGCAAAGGAGAACAGCTTCTTAATTAACATGTGTGCTAACAGAAAAGTCATGGTAAATAAAGTAGATGAAAAAAAGGAACACATGACGATCTTCGCATGTTGCATGCAGTGCAATACAAACAGGCTAAGGCGGTAGCTGTCTCGCCATGCGGAAGTCGTTGGTTCGGATCGCGCTGATCGTATGTATTTCTTTAAAATTATCTCCTGTTTCTAATTGTTACCCATATCACCGCTGTTATAAGTAACATTCTCTTGTGCTTCCGTTGGGTTGAATTGCTATCAGGTTTTGTATGATATTTTTGTTAGAGTCGCCTCGCCTCTCTATCTTAACACTTGGTCTTTTCTGCAGAGTATATTTAATGGCTGTTGCAGAAAAAATAAATGCAGTGTAGTTGAGTTTGCCGGAAGGCTGCATGGACCCGCTACGGTGGATCAGTGGTAGGGCGCTGGGCTACTGAACCGAGGCCCCGGACTCAATCCCGGTCTCGGCAGCCGTGTTTCATCGACACGAAACGCAAAAGGCTTCCGTGTGCCCCGCGATGTCAGCGCATGGTCAAGAGCCCCACGTGGTCCTAATTAATCCGGAGCCCTCCATTACAGTGTCCCCTCTAGCCCATCTGTCGCTTCGGACTGTTAAACCCTAAACTTTTTAAAAGGTTGCATGACGATTGATACAAACACGAAAAGAAAAAAAAACTATATTTCAGAGAAAAAAGGCTTCTACAAAGGCATGTAATAAAGCAAATAAAAAGCCTTGTAATTCCAAAGAAGGTGTTTTGTACTATCAAAATTGTTACCGTGTTGCTAGATGGTATTTCTCGAAGGGGTGTTCGCTTCTCGTTACAGTTTTACTGGTTTGCCTTAATGTCTGCCGTAGCGTCCATAATACACACAAATGACATGGCTTCAATGCAGCTTTCATAATATCCTGCAAACCATATGAAAGTTTAAACATTGCAAAGTTGCAGAGATAAAAAATTCCTTTACATATTTATAAGTGTTATTACTGTCCTCGTTTTTATTTCGCAGTCCTATTGTCCACATCCAGAAGAAGTGATCATCCTGCATCGAAGAAGAGCGACGAAGTCTACGTGATGCAATATGTCGCCTTTTCCAATGCAAAGATCCAATCCGTTTACTACTATGCATGCTCAAGGAAGTTATGGAGTGACTAAGATATGGATGCAATAAATTTTATGGAGGGCACATACAGTATAAGGAACTTCTAGCACAACATCACTTCAAACGATGAAATGTGTTTCGTATAGCTGTTAACATATTTATTGCATCATTGTGGCGGTAGGCCACAGCATATAAGATATTTTACTAGGAAAGTGGTATATTCTTTCACTCTGGAAATTTCCACGGCCAATAAACGTTGTTTTAGCAAGCATGTCTCTTATGGCAATTGTCGCCTTCGGGACAACAACGGCGGTGGCAGCAAGTCAGTCTCGGTCGGACGTGGTGCCCAGATTAGAACAACGTTCACAGAATTCTTAGCTTGTTTTATTCGCTCAGTTCTCGTCATCAGCGGAACAGCCGGGACAAAACAGCTGAAAAATATTGCTTTACTGGCCCTTGCTTTCGCCAAGCGAAACAAAACTATAGATATTTAGCACAGCTATTCCATAAGGAGGCAGTTCCCTAAAAAATAACTAAAAAAGTATGCAGTCTTGCTCCCTGCTCAACTCAAAGAGAATCGGTGCGAAAGGCAAATCAGAACAGATGCAAGTAAGATATAAACACTCAGGCTATTTCCGCTTAAATGTCTTAATATACGCATGAACATAAAAAAATTAAGATCACTCAATATGATAAAACTACAAAAGCAAGATGGGATTAAGCACTACCATAAGCACAAGAAATGACAGTGCGGATATTGTTCGTACAAAAACAAGCAGCAATGTCCAGCTGACTTGAGTCTAATACTTTATAGTTTGAATATCTCAGTCGCATAACTGAAATTAGGATCTTTATTTAATGTTATACTGTATACGTAATAATATATATGTGCAGAAGGAGGTGGCAGAATCAGTGACTGAAAGGGCATGACCGCCTATAAAAAGAAATGATCTATGCAGGCGCAAAATGTTTTTTTATTATAGAAGAAAAGAATAAGAAATGGGAGACATGTACACAGAAAATGAAACTAAATAATGCGGAGAACAACATAATAGACATAGGAAACAAAGTAACTGCGCATTTATTAGATATTACCGTGGCTTGAAATGATTCGCTGGGCAAATTTTGTGTCAGTCGGCTGTCGGCTCCCCAGTGCAACCAATCAAAAATTAGCTGTTAATCGGCCGTACCTTATTTCCGGCTACCATAGTAGCAGATTTTCCTGGTGCTGCTAGACGTGCGGAGGAATCATGAGGAAGTCAGCTATCATATATATACCAGCATAACGAGACAGGGCTGTTTTTACAATATATCCCATGAGTCCGCAATAGAGAAGCTGTATTAAAAGTAACTTTCCTAGTAGAGACGAACCGTGTATTTTTTTAACA
Organism: Amblyomma americanum; assembly: GCF_052857255.1. Lineage (NCBI taxonomy): Eukaryota > Metazoa > Arthropoda > Arachnida > Ixodida > Ixodidae > Amblyomma > Amblyomma americanum. The sequence goes on from NC_135497.1 coordinate 437,433,115, forward strand.
GGCTGGACTGGAATTAAATTCAGTGACCATGCGTCGCCCCACCACAGGGTGCTGCAAACAGATGATTGTGAAAGGATAATAAAACGAAAGCCAGTATTGGATGCTCAAGGTTGGTGGAACCTTCATTCACATTCTGAGAAAGTATGCCATTTCTTTGTTGGAGAAGCAAAGTGCAATTGAAATTCCATATTGTTATTCAGTTGAACAACAAGAAGGTATATTTGAGCGTACTCCCGTCTCAGCGTATATATCGCTCGCCCGGAACTATTATTTGACACCCGCAGCGGTAACTCAGTGGCTTTGGCGCTCGGCTGCTGATTACAATATACCAGCACCGAATCCCAGCGGCGGCAACAGTATTTCGGTAAAGGTGAAATACCAAAACTCCGTGTGCTGTGCAATGTCAGCGCTCGTTGAAGAACCACAAATTGTCTAAATTCATTGTAAAACCCACAATTTCCGATATTGCCAATAATTTTTGACGAGATAAATGAACACAGGAGTTGACGCGTTAACATTCAGTATATTCTTGCGGCGTCAGTTCGCAACAAGTATGGCGTAACGGTTTAGTTTTGCAAGAAATATATGCAAACATTTCCCCGCGGTTAGTCGTCGGCGTAAAGAACGCAGCTAGGCGGACCAAAACATTGAGGAACATCGTCCCTCATTGAAGGACATTGAGGAATATTGAGGGACATTGAGGGGCTGCTACCGAGATGCACACCGACGCTAGCAACATTGGGCTTGGTGCCATCCTCGTTCAACATCAAGAAGGCGTGGAACGTGTGATCGCGTATGCGAGTCGCACACTCTAGCGCACCTAAATCAACTACTCCACGTCAGAAAAGGAATGCCTGGCTGTCGTCTGGGCCACGATGAAATTTCGGCCTTATATCTATGGTCGTCATTTCAAAGTGGTCACCGACCACCATTCCTTGAGCTGGCTGACCAATCTCCGGGACCCATCAGGCCGTCTATCGCGCTGGAGCCTTCGCCTTGAAGAATTTAATTACACAATTGCCTATAAGTCCGGGAGTAAACACGAAGACTCCAACACGCTCTCACGTGCACCTGTCGAGCAAGCTGATGACAGCGCAGAGGATGACAATCGTTTCCTAGGCGTCGTCAGCAGTTTGGACTTGGTGGCAAGGCAGCATGCTGACGCTCACCTGCGGTCTATCATGAATCATCTGGACGGTCATGCATCCAATGCACCTCGACACTTTTCCCGCCACTTGTCCTCTTTTTGCATTCGCAATGGCGCACTGTGCAAGAAAAACTCCAGCAACAGGGACCGGAACTACCTCCTAGTCGTGCCATCAGACGTCCGCGACGACATACTTTCGGCGTGTCATGATGAGCCCACCTCTGGCCACTTGGGATTTGCACGCACGCTCGCTCGAGTGCGCCAGGCCTATTATTGGCCTAAACTTGCAAAGACCATCCACCGCTACGTCAGAGGTTGCCGTGAGTGCCAGCGTCGTAAGTCACCACCGCTCAAGCCCGTAGGTTTGCTCCAACCAATTGCGCCACAACGAACACCTTTTGACCAAGTCGGCATTGATCTTCTGGGCCCATTCTCTGTGTCGTCTTCTGGCTATAAGTGGATTTTAGTTGCGACTGATTATTTGACGCTCTATGCGGAAACCCAGGCGGTGCCGCGCAGTACATCCTCTGAAATCGCGCGCTTCTTCATGCACCACATTGTTTTACGACATGGCGCCCCGTCCTCCGTCATCACCGATAGGGACACCGCGTTTACAGCTCAGCTCATGCACGAGCTGTTCCAGCTGAGTCACACGAACCACCGCAAGACTACTGCATACCACCCTCAGTCAAACGGCCTTACGGAGCGCGTCAACAAAATCTTAGCGGACATGCTCGCAATGTACGTCGACGTGCAGCACAAGAGTTGTACGAGACCCTCCTATATGTGACGTTTGCCTATAACACGGCGATTCAGGAAACGACTCGCTTTACGCCGTTTCGCCTCGTCTATGGGCGTGATGTACAAACGATGCTGTGTGGGTGTGGACCCCGGTACGTCGCCCCGGCCTGTCGGAGAAGCTCCTGAGTCGCTACTTTGGACCATACACAGTGCTGCGCCGCATCACGGATGTGACGTATGAAATCCTCCCCGATGGCACTCTGTGGATTTCGCGCCGTCGACCACAGCCTGAGGTCGTGCACGTACTGCATATGAAGCCTTACTTTACGCAGGAACGGGCGCCCCTTCCGTGTTTTCATTTGTTTTATTTTTGCCTGCAGCTGTTCGGCGGCCCGTGATCGTTTGTTCGCCGGTTTTACTTACTTCCGTTCTCTCAAAGTGCCCCCACGTTTTGCTTTCGGTTTTTTTTTGGGGGGGGGGGAGGATAATGCCGCCAGGTGTCCCCGGGCAGCGTCTTGAGGAAAAAGAAGTGAGACGCGCGTGCTCTTGCACCTGGAACACTGCTTGAGTCCTGTGCCTTGCCCTTTTGGTTCTGCAACCTATATGCGACCATATCCTAGTCATTACTCGCATACATGATAATACACGCTTCATTTCTACGAATATAGAAGAAAACACATCAGTTCCGCTGCCTGTCTGTTATTTGAATTCGGAGCGTACTCAATGGGCTCCCAACAAGCCATGTTTCAATGACCTGAGTAATTATAAGGACACTCTAAACAGGAATCTCAGTGCATTGCTTAGTGGAAATCAGCTTTCTACTTCCAGCCGCCAAACAGCCCTCTTGTTTCTTGCGTAGTACACCTATTTAATAGTAAATTTCATCTCATATGCATTCTGTTGTGCATGCGTTTACCTAAACAGACGTCATAAGACGTTTTTGCATGTGTATGCAGGCTGTGACTCACGTTGCGGAGAGCATGAAGACAACTCATAGAGGAATAAATGTATTTATTGCTCCAGAACTTCTTTTGCAAACAAAATTCACGAAAAGAAAAGCACGAAAGTAACGAAAGGAAAGGGCACGCGCATAAATGGCACCTTGGGTCAGTGGACCCATCAATCGCGCTTTGAGCTACGTGCCCATAGTGACAGATGCGCACTGCTTGCGTTTGCTTTGACAGCGTTTTGGAAGAAACATGCCACTGGAGCAATAGGCCGCCGGAATTCGTTGGGTTCATTGGCGTCCGCGTTGAGAGCGTTGCAGACTTCGTTAATTTTGAGAAAAGGAAAGACGCATAACTGGCTCCTAGGGCCACTAGACACCTCAATCGCGCTGAACTGCCAGCAGCTCTTTACTGAAGTGCGCCAGCTTTTCGAGTCGTCGTGTGGACTGCTTCTCGCGCCAAGCCCAAGAGCAGACGCTTCCAGATAAGCGTCCCTAAGCGCATGAAATCGACGCGCCATTCTCGGACCACTAGGTGACGCAGCAAGGCATTTGTGTCAGCGGCGGCGCTTCCTATGGACTTCTGTACCCGATAGTGCATTTAAGGACAGAACCATACTTGAGAAATCTCTTCGGATTAACGCTGAGTTGTCGGACTTTTGTTGGGGTCTGTCAACGATGTATGTGAGAAAAAGAAGTGGCCTGAGGATCGATCCATAAGATAAACGTATATTAGTTATGTTACGATAATTTTATTTCAGAGTTCCTCTAGTATGCAAGTCAGCAGACAAAGGTAAGGACGAAGGTAAGGTACCTTTTTTTTGAGAATGCAAGCGCTTTCTAGTTGGTTCAGAGATGTGTAATCAACTAATAAGGTTATGTAAGTTGTTGTTTTTAGCTTTTTCATTAACAACCATCGTAATATGTCCTTACAGATGTCTCCAACCTGTTGCAGGCGTAAGCTTGTAAGGCTTTTATTGGGCACGGCACTGACGTACGTACGTGTTGGTATTTGAACGGCCTTGTCCGCGCTCTGTCCTGTTGGTTTTCTCCTCGTCCCTTGTCTTTTCTTGAACGTGACCAAATTTCTGCCCGTTACCTGGTAATCTTCATTCGAGGATGTAACACAAATGCAACTGTGATAATAAGCAACGCATTATGTAGGGCAGGTGTATTTGTTTTAGTAGATTTCGGCTCTAGAGAAGGAAAATTCATTCTGAGATTGAGGATGGAGCGAGTTTTATGGCCCCTCGCAAGTATGGCGGCCACTTCTCCGAAGACGAAAATGAGCGCTGATCATGAGTATTTACAGATTCGAGATTTCACTGTTATGCATGACCACTATGAATCCCTCATGATTGAATGTGTTAGCAATATATTTGTAGTTATGTACAGGCCACCCACTAGAATTGTTTCTAAGTTGTTAGAGTTCTTTGAACGCATGCATGATTACTGCTCACAGCTGGGTAAATCCCTGATTGTCACGGGTGATTTTAATATTAACCTGCTCTATTTCGGGCCCTTCTCACGGGCATTTTTGGATGAGTTTTTTTTTCCTTTGGCTATGATAATGTCATTACTGTTCTGACCAGAGTGACGAATGCATCTGAAAGCCTGCTTGATTTGTGCTTCACGGCGCAAACAACTGGTCTAGAAACAGGTGCCCTGATATCCGAAGTAAGTGATCATATGCCGATATTTGTATTCTTTACACCTGAAACAAAAATACGCAGACAAGGTAAACATGATGCGCGACCACCATACAGAGCGATAATTAAGAGCACGATTGCAGATTTTGTAAGATCAGTAAGCAAAATAGAATGGTCTTTCATCTACAACTTGACAGATCCTGTAAAGGCGTTCGGCCAATTTTCTACAATAATGAGAAAGCTTTATAATGAAGCGTTTCCTTTAAGACAGACCAAACGCAATAAGAAATGTAGGAAACCATGGATCGACAATGAGTTGTTAAGAAGAATAGAGGAAAAAGAAAGACTGTTTGCCACTTTTATAAAAGCAAGGCAACCAGAGCACTTAATAGAATTAAAAAAAGTGAGTAATAGACTGAGCCGAGATATAAAGTTAGCACGCGAAAGGTTTCAGAATAAATTCACAAATATTCTTAATGACCCCCAAAAAGTCTGGAAAGCATTAAATGAACTGCTTCCTAACGTTAAAGAAAGTTCTGTTTCTGAAATAAGCGATAACGGAACAATATACACACGAGATTCACTCGCGAATAAGTTTAATGAACATTTTCTAAAAAGCGGATCATCAAGTGCTTTGAACACTTGCAACCCTACCTATAGATCTTATATTTCGACTAGTATAAGCAGGTCTTTATTTCTGGCACCTTCAAATGACGCGGAGATAAGTAGCCAACTGCTCAAATTAAAGAACTCAGCAGCCTGTGGTGTTGACGGCATTACAGCAGAGCCTATAAAAACAGTTGCGGTGTACATAAGCAAACCATTGTCATACATTTGCAATCTCATATTGTCTACTGGTATTTTCTCTGATGAATTAAAAATTGCAAAGGTATCGGTAATATTTAAAGGGGGTGACACGAATGACTTTAACAACTACAGACCAATTTCGATCCTGCCAATTTTTTCTAAATTAGTTGAGCAAGTGATTAATGAACGTATCCTGAATTTCTGCGCTGTAAATAATATTATAACAGAAAGACAATATGGGTTTCGGAAGCAACAGTGTACTGAAACGGCGCTGCTAAACATAAAAGAAAGAATAGTAAGCAACTTTGAAAATAAACTGTATACAATAGGAATATTTCTTGACTTTAAAAAAGCATTTGACTCCATCAAGCATGACATCTTATTACTAAAGTTAAATGGGTATGGGATAAGGGGAATTGCTCTTAACCTAGTTCAAAGTTACTGAACTAACAGGCTACAGTACACAGAAATACTTAGTTCGCGATCCGCACGGGGAGAAATAAAATTTGGTGTACCACAAGGGTCTATTCTCGGCCCGCTTCTTTTCCTTTTATAGATCAATGATATCATTAACGTGCCTCTTACTACAGACATAATCCTATATGCCGATGACACTAACGTTTTTTTTCTGATGAAAATTTATGCGCTGTTCAACGAGAACCTAATATCTGGCTAAATAAAGTGTATGAGTGGCTTAGAATAAACAAATTAGAATTAAACACTAAGAAAACGAAATACATTATTTTTCGGCCTCCTGGTAGGCATATCGATGGCACCATAGTATTAAAGTACAATGAAGAAGTCATCCAGCGCTGCTCATTTCATAGATTTCTTGGAGTGTTTGAAGAACATTTGAACTGGTCAAATCATATTGACAACATAAAAACCAGTATTGCAAGATCCATCGGTATTATAAATAAACTAAGGAACCTATTACCTCCACAATTAAAAAAACAGCTATATTATAGTCTAGTGCACTCACGCCTTCAATACTGCTTATCCATTTGGGGAACGATGACAAAAACAAATATAGATAAGTTATTTGTTTTACAGAAACGCAAATTACGCATTATTGAGAATGCACCCTACATGAGTCATTGCACTCCGCTTTTCAAGAAGAACAATATATTAACAATCGGAAACCTCATTAACAGGAAAACAGCAATTACAATATTCCACGCAATCAAGCTTAATGAAAGAGAATTTTTTCAAAAATACCTCCCGAACGAACACCAACATGACACAAGGTACACAACTTACAACAAGGGTAAACTACGAACTAATTACGGCATGCAACAACAATCATTTGTTATACCAGATTTTTTAGATCGCCACCCTGCCTTTAAGACATTAATAAATCAATCATTTTCGTTAGCAGTCTTCAGAAAAAAGTTGAATGCTTATTTGTTGTCACTTTAGGAGAAATTTCACTTCCTAATCATGTCCGGTTGCTTTGAATGCCTGCTGTATATATATATATATATATATATATATATATATATATATATATATATATATATATATATATATATATATATATATATATATATATATATATATATATATATATATATTGTTAACCCTACAAAGCCGCTTTTTGTCAATGCCCGTATTATCTTTACCATTGTTCTCTGCTCTTTAGTGCATGTAACAGATTATTTTTCTCTTCACACCCCGTGCTGAGGTGTTGTGTGTATTGAGAGGCTGACACTCGTCAGGCATCTGTGCCTTTTTGTCAGCTTCATAGACAGATGTGTACTGTTTTTATTGTACCTGTCTGCCTGAAATAAACATTCATTCATTCATTCATTCATTCATTCATTCATTCATTCATTCAAGACAAATTTGCAATTCAAGTAGTCACCGCCTGGTTGTGGCCAATCCCCCTCGTGGGTATGTGCCATTTTATGAGGTAAACATCAACAACTTTCTCACGAACGGAAGCGAACGGCCAGGGCGCAGGAAGGGCTTCAAGCGCGAAACATGGTGAATCTCGACATCGCGGCAACGATCGACAGTCTTTGGCAGGAAGGGCAGGGGCAACGCCATAGTTTACAGGGGACATTTGTTCGCGTACAGTGTACAGACCAATAAAGCGGCTGAAGAATTTTTCGCACAAGCCGGGGTACGGATTGGAATCCACAGCAACACTTCATCGCCAGGGAAGACGGACGCTGCACGGTGGTTGAAGGGCCCCCAGGCACCTTTCAAGCTGTCGTAGAACAGCTTTTACGCCTGGGTGCCTTCAACCTCGAGTTGAAATAAATGCATTGAATTGCATTGAATAGGTGCTTTTCCAGAAGGCTTGGCAGGCGTCAGTGCTCAGTCAGGCAATGGTGCGACAGTGGGCAAGACGAAAAGTAAATTCTTCATAGGAGATTCCGGAAGAGGTTGTGGGGGCAAAGAAGAAATGTGCTTCGAGAGTGAAAGTAGGGGGGCGACCATACAAAAGAAAAAAAACTTGGAGAAGCTGGTTGTTATTTGCACGGAAGTGTTGTAAGGAAATATGACGAAGGGGAGCATGGTGTCGCGGTTATTGTCGTCGGGTTGGATATACGTGGACAGCGCGTCTGACAGGGTGTGATGAAAGCGTTCGGTGAGCCGGTATGTCTGGAGCGTGAAAGGCTGAAGCGGTTTGATGGACGGCTCTGGAAGCGTGAAGAACTTCGCAACGACGTTGCAGAGGAAGCATTTGCCGCGGTCACTTAGAAGGACACGAGGGGCTCATGGCACAGAAGTATGGCTTTTGAGAAGAAATAAGCGCTTTCAAAAGCAGAGCCTGATGAAAGTAGGGTCGTTTCAGGGCATCTGGAGAAGTGTTCAATGGCAGTGACAATCCAAAGGTTGCACGATGTCGTTAACGGTAAGGAAGCAGGACAGAGGTCAATCCTAATGACTTCGAAGGGTGAGAAAGGAAGGGCAGAGGTAGAAGGCCCGCAGGAGGAGACGTGGAGTGTTTGCGGCGTTGGCAATGGATGAAAGATTCAATATATTTTGCAACAGAGGTTGAGGGGCAAGCCCAAAAGAAACGACTCTTGATACAGTCATAATTTTAATGGGAGCCTAAGTGGCTGGCGATGGGGTCGTCCTGAAACGCCTGCAAAACTTCACGGCAAAAAGACCAGGGAATGACAAGCACCCAGGAGAGAACCAAGGGTTATGGTTGCTCCAAACGTGGGTGTCGTCAACTTGCTTCAAACAGCTCAGTTGGCGACGGAGGCGGGCATTTGGAGGACGCGTTGCGCCACTCAGGTGATCGATGAGAGTCCGACAGTAAGGGTCGGTCCGCTGTGCTCAGCCGCGATCACCGAGACTGGGAGCGGGCATCAAGGGGCGGCTGTCAAGGCTTGGATAGCCATTGAATTAGCAGATTTGAGGGATGAAGCAGAAAAAGTTGCGCATGGAGGTGGCGTTTAGGCGAGGCGGCGACGAGAGGGCGCGTCTGTTTTTTCATGATTGGTAGGTGACTAAAATTATGCTTCTGGAGGCGGAGAATCCAGTGTCCAAGGCGCCTGGACAAGTTCTTACGGCCCAGGCAATGGCGAGGCACTCTTGTTCAGTGATCGTGTAGTTATATTACGCTGCAGACAGGATACAACTTCCGTAGGCAATCACGTGCTCGCTCGACGACTGCTGGCGCTGCAAACGAACGGGGCCAATGCCGTGTTCACTGGCATCCGTGTGTATTAAAATCTCCGATACCTGGCTAACCAAGAGCAATAATTTTAAACTGCTTGTATTTTCAATATTTTTTTATGAATCGCAATACGTGATGTGGCGGTGGTGAACCCGTACTTGTTATGACCCAATTTAATTACGAAATGTTAAATGAATGTGTCAGTGACTTAGCGCGGTGTTAGTGCCGCCATCGCAGCCGGTTTCAAACCCGCCACCATACACTCTGTAAGGAAACACATCAAAGCTACCTAGGCATACAAGCGGGCGAAACTAGAGGAAGATGCACTGTTGTTAAATGTTGAAATGAAGCATGTTCATCTTTCTAGTGATGGGATGACTTCGGTAAATATGCACAAAAGTACACACATTTTTTTCCGCGCTCGCAAGATAACCACCGCCTTTGGATGCAAATTAAAAGTGCCAATATTGTATTACGCTTTATAGTTATGTTAAATATAGTTCTCATATTTCGTGTCCTATCCATCATTGATGTTTAAGAGCAACTGCGGTGGACATTGGTGTCCTGAAATAAGGACTCCACCTAAAATCTGTATTTTCGCCTCTCTATCCTACCTTTTTGGAATAAATGTTTTCTACTACTACTACTACTACTACTACTACTACTTGTCTTTACCTGTTCAGCAATCCTGTTGATGCCGCTGTTCAGTAACCAGTTTGGGAAGCCGAATGCCGCATTTCCGTGTGCATATGCTGATGAGTAACTCCGTGACCTTAATTCTGTCACTAAAGGTAGGTGGGAATATAAGCTGTTCTTTGCTCTTATAAATATACTCATCAAAGTTTATTACCATCTGCCGTTACTAAACAGAGCTACTGATTGTCCGTTTACCTTCGGATAACTTGAAACAAGCTATGGCCTGTATGTGACTGTACGCGATACGCAGAGGCTGCGCGGAGGCCTTCCAAAATCGTCCCGCTCGATGGTAATCGAATAAATATTATTTATAGCGAAGTTGACCGTTAGCAGGCACTTATTTTCAAACAGGTCCTATCCGCATGCGAAGGTGCTGGATGGTTCGCTAACTGCTGATTGCTTGACCAGCTTCATAGTCCTGCTTCAACTCTGACATCAGGCGGTGGAATTCCATACTATTTCGATCACCATTAACACAGCCTCGAGGGCCGCCAGACCTTCCTTACACTTATGGCGCAGGTAGGCAGCCACGGACTTGCGTAGTTCTTCAGCTGAACGACACTACATCATATAACTACCTCTGGTGTTCAACCACCGAAAATGGTGGTGGAACTTTTAACAACTATTTTCACTAACGCTTCCAGGTAATTAGGATTACTTAGCCGCAACCCTCAATGCACTACACTCACGTGCGTAAAAATGCCTATATAACATTTGTCAGACTGCAGCTAGAGTACGCTTCATCAATCCGGTCAACTAATCAGAAATACTTAATTGACAAGTTGGAAGCTATGCAGAACATGGCTTGACGTTTCATTTCGCGAAATAATGGTTACGAGTCCAGTGTAACCCAACTAAAACTCGAACTTTCACTCGATACGTTGAAATTTTCTCGAGACATTGTCCTTTTATCTGTCTCTCGTAAATACGTCCATGCCACTCATTTACCACTAGCACAGCTTCAACGTCCCTCCTACTTATCACATAGATTATATAATAACTACAGCTATGCCCGCATTTATGGAAATACACATTCTTTTAACTTCTCGTCAGTTCCGCGCGCGATTCGCCTTTGGAACGATCTCCCGGACTGCATCTCCCTCCAGCACAATCCTGAAACCTTTTGCGAACAATCTACTCCAACACATAGTTGAAAACGCTTAGCACACCATTACTCATGATTCATAACTATGTTTTCGCCTGCTTGAGACTAGACTATTGCCTCGTTGGTTTTGTTTATGCGCAGTTGCCATCATGTATGGCAGAAATGCATTTTTTTTTGCTTTTGTATGATACTTTGTGCATTCCCCTATTTTTGTTTTATGACGCATAGTTGTCTCGTACTTCATATTACTTGTTGTGAATAACGATATCTTGTTGTGTGAGCTAACACGTTTTGGTCTGTTTTGATTCACTTTTCATACGCTTTTGATTTTTAGCTTTTCATTACACCAACTTTTATATTTGAAACCCCTACCACAATGCCTCTCTGGAGGCCTGTTCCATATGTACAAATAAATAAATAAAATGCCTACACGCTGAACACATTCGCTAGGAGTCATGTTTGGGAGGACGAACTTACCGTGGCCCGCCTGGCATATGAAGCCAAGACATCTGGCGTATTTAAGCAGCCGTCAGAACTCAATTTACTAGCAGCGAGCAACGGCGCCAGCGGCTACAATATTTCTTTTCGTAGGCAGCGCATTCGTGCGTAGTTTCTGATCTTTTAAAGGGCTGAACACTGGAGCAGCAGCACACACCCTTGAAGCGGTGCGTACAAAACATACAGTGCAAGGGAAACTTCATATAAGAACTTAAGAGGGACGTAAATTGCAAAGTTCTTGGTGACAAAAGCGAGAATAATGCAAAACAAGCTAGGATTTTAACCAAGGAACTAAGGCTTAAAAAAGCCACTGCTGTTTGTTCGGGCTACTTGGCAGTTGCGGGAAATGGGCGGACGATTAACTGTCGCATTAACCCATATATTGCTCCTTCAGATATGTAATTTCTTGGTCCGCTTGCAGGGATTAGAAATGGCCCACCCCGCCCGGTCCTCTCGTTTAGTCATATACGCGCAAAAAGATACACGGATTTAACCTGAATTTAATACTCAAGCTGTAGCGTAATTAAAGAAACTTTCATTTATGGCAGCAATCAGTTCCTAAGGGAGCGTGCACAAAAAAAAATTGCATCGGCTAAGTTGTAGCTCAACACGAACAATTAAGCGAAACGCCCTTCCCGCGGCGGTTTTCTGCGACGGTGCAGCCAGCCGCTCATGTGTCTTACCTCACATCCGTCGGGGCAGCATGTTCTAGGAACGCCCACTTTGAATCCGGCCGGCAGGGGCGTCGACAGGTCGGCTGCAAGTTCGTTAGTTGCAGCCGCAGAGAAACGCGCGATGTTCTCGCCTGCTGTCTGAGGCTGCTTTTTCCCCCGAAACTACTACTTCAGGAGGTGCTGGGCAAGAGAGGGAAAGGGAGTGCCCCGAAAGGAAGACAAGGAATCATGCGAGTGTCTCGCGGGATTCGAGGTCCTGTAGCATATCAGGGAGGGTCATGTAGCAGTTGCTTTGGTCATTTCCGCCTAATTTCGAACAAAATCAGTGCGTTAAGTTTAAAAGACGAACATGTCTTTATCAGAGAAATGGAGAGCGGATGAAGCACAACACTTCTGATCTTTTTTTTTCGCACACTTGTCATAAAGTCATAATTTGGGTTCGCTCTATACTCAAGGAAGTCATGTAAGGTTTTTATGCAGGAACTGGAGACGGCGCCTGGTCATTTTGTTGTCGCTCAGCCACTTGGAGAAATCTTTTTCCTTTGTCGCCTTTAGTCATCTTCCTGTAAAATTCGTGTCCTTGCACAAGTCCACAGCAGGTGGCGAACATCCACCTCTGTAGCCGGTGTAGAACACCTCGAGCAGGCGGTTAGTCCGGAGTCTTCTTCTCTTCAGTAAAAACGGCGCATGCACTAGTTCCCGCCGCTGCGCAAAGAGGACGCCACGCATTCGTACCTCGTTAAGTGCCGCAACGCTCGGTGTAGGGTAACTCTTCTTTGCCCTCACTCGTGCCAGACGCATGAGGAGAAGAGGAGAGGTGCACCAGTGTGTGACAGTATTTAATTTTCAAGGTCACGGTGGGTCAGCTCCCTGCAATCGCTTTTTGCTGTGAAAAAGTCTCCACTTTTCATGCACTTGAACGTTCGTGAGAACTGGTTGCGAATCTGAATACTTCCGTAGAAGAGCATATAGCAGCTGGTACATATCATTCCTGAACGTACCAGACTGCTGTTTGCGAAGCAAAATGAGGAGGTGCTGATCATAGTTATAGCATGTGCTCATGATGTCAGTGGGCTGTAGCAGTCATTTCTTACCCTCAGTGGCCATTTACTAAAACAGCTGAGATTAAAGAAAAAAACTCTCTATTCTAGGAATATTATAAATTCGTCAGCATTAGACGGGACGTGTCGCGTAGGAAGTGGCATGATGAGTAAGCGGAGTGAAGCCCTAGGTGAAGCCCTACGAGTGAAGCACTGCCCACCGGATTGTGATCTAACTGCCCACTGTAGCAGGTGGCAGTTAAATTATTGATTGGTCGCGAGAGGTTGCCCGGAAATAGCAACCTGGGTCCCACGAGCCCCACCGATGGCAACACCTGTTATCACAGGGCAGTGGCGTATCGCTTAACCGCAGCATCACTGCAGCAGGAGTGGTTTGAGGACTCCCAGGGAGCTACGAGTGTAAAGTAGAGAATCACCAATGTCGCGGCATTAAAAAAAGAGATGAGGATTAATAAGACGCCAAGAACGAAACATATAAGGAATAAAAGAAATCGGTGAGTGGCCATTTAGCGTAGTTCGTCAGGGCGACCACTCACGCATCTCTGTCGTGTCGCCCAAGCGAGCGCCACTGAAATTTTTCACTGATACAAGCGGTTATTAATCTTACGTTGTTTACTTTGAATTTCGTTTAGAACAATCTTTCTTAGATCTTGTAAATGCGACTTATAAATTCATGCATCGGAAAGGCGCCTGTCTTAAAGAGACACTGAGGAGAAATTGAAGTTGGCTTGTATCGATGCAATACCAGCTTCTAAACAAAAAAGAACCACTCTTTCTGAAAATAAAGCTATGGTAAGGTAGAACAGAGCAAGAACTGAAATACAGGTATAGCCGCCACAGGTGAGTCTCACAAGTACAAGCACGGTGATGAAATAGGAGAAAAGGTACCACAGGTCTCTGAGGCCGACAAACGTGCATGAAGGTTACGTGTTTGGTCGATATTTAACTAAAACGTTTTGTTTTGAAACCACCAGTGCACTTTTATCACACGAGGAAGACGGAAAAAGACAACCTGAATCTTGGAAGTCAAAGAAAACCTGCAATTGGTGGCGCAACAGGCGGCCAGCTTAGTTTTGATATGTTTTGGGGTGATTCACGGCTATGCGCTCTGCGTGCCCGCATGGTTTCGTTATGCGCCTCGATTTACAAGGGCGGAGCAGCAGAGGACCTCCGAGTGTCCCTCTAAGTGCTCCTCGAACGAGCTTCGTGCAACGGCACGCAACTGCTACAAGGAAAAAGAGCTGTGTATAGCCAATGTTCAACACGCCTGCACGTTAGCAAACGCACCGCTCGGCATGTTCGCTTCGTCAAGGTGCCAAGGCGCCGGGCTGCATAACCAGTCGTACGAGGACTACTATGACTGAATATAAATATGCCCGTACGTACCAGTCCCTACACATCAGTCGCGACTGTGGCTCGGCAGTGACAGCGACGCTGCCGACTCGTCGGCGCTAGGACTTTCTTGCCAGACCCGGCGCCTCAGCCCTCAAAATCATCGCACGATGTGTGGAGTTGAAGTCACTGTATGCCGGCCGCAGTTCTTTGCGAGAAATTCGCTGTCGGAATCGGGAACGGGATCCATCGTAACGTTGGTGCAATCGTAAACGAAGCGGTGACGGCTGACAGAGGCCTTCAACGTCCGGCCGGTCCGGCCAGCAGTAGATGTGCATGTTGGCTGCCGCTAGGGGGGAACGCAGCCCTCCCGCCTAGCAGCAGCCGGATTCTTCTTCTATTTCGTCATCAGGGAATCCCGAGTTTGAATCGTAGCGGCAGGAAAAGGTTTTCTAACTTCGAATCCAAATCTTTCAGCATTAAATGCAAGTTTCGCTCCTGGAAAAGCGGAAACAAAGCCACAAAATGCCAAACTATCACATTTTACAAGCAAAAAATGGACAGCGTTTTCCTCAGTGACCACGATTATTTATTTTTATTGCGCAAGGGCATCTATGGCCAAAGAGCTCCATGGCACAACGTATTCTTCGTTTGCTCAAGGTGGGGTCGAAGACCCGTTTCCAAAGCAGGTCACCAAAAAGAAGCCGGCGGCAATGTGTATCGAACCACGCACCTCCCACATGCGAGGCGGATGCTCAACCACTCGGCCACCACTGTGTCCCTTTAATAAATATTCGAAACATCAATTATTCTGGGAATTTTGTCTCGCTTCTTGCCGATTTCGCAAAATAAAGACCCGCGTGTCGTTTACGCCATTACTGTCAGCTTCATTGTATTTCGACACTAACTCGTTTGCAAGTCATTTACTGAGAGTTTTCCTCTCAAATTCGTACCAGTTCTGCAAAGCGCCGAGACTGACGTAAGGTTGTCCATGGTTTATAAGTTCTGTAAAATATGGAAAAAAAATATTTCACATATTAGGCTTTATTCAAGTACCTGTGATTTTTTTCCTGCGAGATGCAGATCTTCTGTACACCTGTGATGCCAGAGAATCATGAAAGCTCTTAATGCGACAAAGCATAAATGTTGACGTGGGTGCATTTTGCGCATTTAACATGAAATCCTTGAATTTCTTATTAGCCATGAGAAAAAGGAGCCGAGTTAATGGACGGAAGAAGGCCAAACCTGAGAGCATGTGATGAGAGAGTAGGTTTCAGTGGTTAAGTTCTGAAGAAATGGCGAAAAAACGCGCGTCCTGTCCGATACCCTCTTGTCCGTGTGTGTTAGCGCAGTATCCCCAGTTTCTACGATGCTTGGTAATCGTATCTGCTGACAAAAAAATGGCCTCAGCAATGTGATAAGAACGACTACCATGTTTATTGCTCATAATTAGGCTTCACTGATTTTCCGAAAGCAAGCGATGAGCAGTGCACATAGTCATATGTACTCGTAGCTTTCACAACCCAGAAGGACGCGAAGTGAGTGGATAACCGTCGTCACTAATACCGAACATGGAGAAATAAGCTTTTCGTCAAAGGAGTTACTGCGTTTCTTTATGTTGAAAGCTTGATCTCAGTGTTTTTCCTAGACTATCCACTCTGGTAGAATTGTTGTAAACACCAGCCTCGAAGTTTTGAACTCAATCCGCGTAATTTCTCACGCGAGGTTGTGACGGCTGACGATCGGCGCAACAATTTTCTTTCTGACACGCAGCTGTGCTCTGAGGCGTTTCTTCGGTACACGGGGCAAAGAGATAGGTGAAACTAGTAACCTTTTCTTTGCCTTCCAAATTAGAGTTTAGCACCGACCGTCACTGGCTTCCGTGCGTCATTACGGGGATTGAAATGGTACACTTTGGATGGAATTTTGCGGAACTCAGGTGTGCTACGACACCCCTGCAAAATCGTGGTCTTTCATTACTTCGATTTTTAGAACACCTACACACAATAGGAAATCAGCACTTAGCTCGGTTGCACTTCCGTGTTATGCGCTGTTTCCGTCTTGGGTTTATGTGTTCCCAAAAGCACAATAAAATAAGACCATGATTACAACCGACTAGCCCAGTTTGGAACCCTGCAAAATCGCATTTTTTTTAAGTATATAATTACCACCACCTATATGTTCCCATCATAAATATACACGCTATCTGGAGATACGAAAAACTTTTTTTAATTTACCTTAATTACTTCGGGAATTGACAACAACAGTTACAATCTAACCTTTCACCTCCCGGTTGCAAATTTAAGTGAATACATGACCATTGTGTACTGCTTATCGTTTGGATTTTAAAAAATCCGAAAGCCTATTTTTGAATAGTCTGCACTGCTTTGTCTGCTACACATGGCAAGCTACCGCGTGTATACCTTCTTCCACATTTGAGCCAATCTTTAGAGAGAGAGAGAAAGGTGAACTGAAAGGCAGGGAGGTTAATTAGATGGCGCCCAGTATGCTGCCCTTCATGTGGGAAGGGGAACGGAAGGAGAGATAGAAAGAGAAGAGAGGAAAGGGAGATCACTATTTCACGTGTCCGTTGGCCCTTACTAGCAGGGTACACAGGGCCCTGTTTTCTACACGTCATGACAAAATTCGCTGGTACTCTTAACAAAATGTTTCTCTTTCCATCTTCGGCCGCCTCACTCCTCGTGAACTTATGTTTCCTGCAAACGCATCGTGCTATAACTACAGCGTTATCTTTTTCGTGCAGGTCGCCCTCGTCCGCCTTAAAACGAGGGCCAACATGCCAACATTACTCAAATGGCCAGACAATGAGATCTAGTTTAGTAACTTAACACGAAAAGTCGATTATCGCTGATTCCTGCGGTGTCTCTCCAACATTCTGCGACATTCTATCCTCTCTCAATAAACTAGCGCATTTTTCAACCGAGAGAAGTGAACTGCCGACGACCAGCAAAACTCATATCTTCTTACTAACGCTTAGGTGCGAGGTTCAGAACGACGAAAAAGACCTTCCTTCGAAATTTTTCGTGAGAGGTTACATCTCCTCCTATGTTCGCCGAAGGAGGATAATAAGGCCAAGACTATCGGAGGCGAGCATAAAAATATTCGCACCAGCTTGTATCCCGCTCACTGTTCTAGGAATAACGAGGGCGGAGCTCGCGGTTTTGACAGACATATCTAGTTTTAATACGCAAAGCAAGTTACGTCAGACCTGACTGCAGCCTCTGCCGCGTCCTAACTTTGCAGCTATCCATGTAGTCGCATGGAGTATACATACTACACTGAAGGTATGGTACAGAGTGTCGTGTGGTGGGCTATTGCTTAAAAATACTCCTCAGGTCATATTTTACAGCGAAGCTGTATACCTCTACCATCCGAAGAAATTTCCGTGTCGTCGTCATCGTGAGCAAAAAACGGCAGGCTAAAGAAAAACCACAAAACAAGCATCAAAACCACGTGATGGATGATGAGGCGCGTGTGAACACTGGGAACACCATGCGACGCGTTCTGGTAAACATTAGGTTTGCAGCTGCTTCGGAAGGGGTTGACGTCATTCGAAGCCCTCGTGGGAAGTGCAAACCACATATGTATGGTAATGGCGGCCAGAAGCAGTGCTAAGCACGTCCCTTCTCCCCGAGTGTGCTTGCCGGTAAAGATTACGGTTGCGTTTTCGTGTCGTTGTCGGAAGCAAAAAAACACCAGGCAAAAAATTTAATGCAAGCAGCATATCTCCTTTCAAATCAGGCGGTACAGCATACAGCTAAAGTACATTTCACGTCTCTCGTTTCACTATTTGTAGAGCCACGTGTGTGAATTTCCAAGTGACGTCGCAATGGGTAATTGCGTGTCGCTTTAAAGATACGCTATTCAGCCACCTTCGCAGCGTGGACAGGGGCTACATTTCTTTTTTACTTTGCAAATATTTACCGTTTCTTACGAGATTTAATTACACCCTGTAATTATTTCATAAGATATTCTAAAACGGCCGACAACAGCCACTAGGCTCACAGTGGCGTTGCCATCGCTAGCGCATTTAGAGGCAAAAATGGTTGCTGCTATCTGTGATCGACATCACTATTCTTATGTTAGGGAAAGCCTTTTTCATCGCCTTAATGCTTTAAGACGAAGCTTCAACAAAACCTAAGTATCTCAGTTAATGTCACACTCATTACCACCACCACGGATTGCCGCTGCCTGTTGCTTAGGCGGCGGGGTAGTCGCACGTGCGATGTGAGGGTTTGCAGATACCGACTACCACGGGAAAGCGATATTAAAATACCGAAAAAATTACGTTTTAAACTGTTATGCCGAGTTTGTCAGCACCGCACCTGGGTATGCGTTTGTACGCCAAGGAGCTTTCAATGGCCTCAAAGAAAATACGGTCAATAAAAGTCACTACAGTGCCTCTTGATGAAAGCAAAAATACCGAATTACGTTCGTAGCAATATTCCTCTGTGGTCTGAAATTGACACATTTCAAGTAAGAGGTGGGGCAACTATACGGGATACTAGCAAGCTATCCCAGCAGGCAAAAAGTCTGATTAAGAAATGTCAAAGCTTGAAACCCTCCTATCGCATTGATAGAATACAACTCGCATAGAGGGCAAAGCTAATCAATGAGCGCAAAGAAAGCAGGTAGTGTAAGAGCGGTTGGGAATAGATCCTAGACATGGACAAAATCAAATGTAACGCAAAGCGAACAAAGCGCAATATCATTATCAAATTGAATAACATGATTGAGATAGCTGGGGAATTCTGTACACATTTCCACACTAGCCAAAGTAATCATGGCGCTGATGGCAGAGGAGTTGTACTGAGAAATTCGATATCGAAAAGGAATAAAAATGATAAAACGTCGGGTGAGGGTAAAGTAATCACATATTCATCGAAACATGGCGGGGACATCCGACTGCTAATAACCTGCCACTCTACGCCCAATGGCTCATGACCTCGAACGCATACCGAAGCCTTTCAGAACGGAAGATTGTGTTAATCCGCCAGAAAAGAGATATCAGGGACTTAAAAAAAAAAATGAGGCTCCAATCCACGCTGTGAAGGTGGTTGGAGAGCGAATCTGCAAAACGACACCTAGTTACCCATTGCGAGGTCACTTTAAAATTCACACACGTGGCTCTACAAAGAGTGAAACCAGAGGCAAATGAAATGTACTTGATCTGTATGCCTGATTTCAAACGAGATATGCTGTTTGCATTCAATTTTTAGCCTGGCGTTTTTTGCTCACAACAACGACATGAAAACGCAACCGTAATCGTAAGCAGGAAACACGCGGGGAGAAGGAACGAGCTTCGCATTGTTTACAGGCGGCGTTATCATGCATTATGCCGTTTCCACTTCAAACGATGGTTTCGAATGACGTCAACTCCTTTCGAAGCAGCTGCAAACGTAATGTTTACCGGAACGCGTCAGACGGCGTTCCCATTCACGCGCGCCTTATCCTCCATCATGTGGTTTTGGTGCTTGTTTTGTTTTTTCTTACTGAAAACGAGTACTGAGCCTTATGCTGTATGCCTGATTTGAAACAGGATTTATTATATATATATATATATATATATATATATATATATATATATATATATATATATATATATATATAAACGTAGGTTGCATTGGCTCCGCAGAATAAAGATTTAAGAGAAGTGGGCACTTCTACAAAGACACTTTTATTTATCAACGTTTCGACCGCGGCGCGGTCTTCTTCACCGCGGTCGAAACGTTGATAAATAAAAGTGTCTTTGTAGAAGTGCCCATTTCTCTTATATATATACATATATATATATATATATATATATATATATATATATATATATATATATATATATATATATATATATATATATATATATATATATATATATAATTGAATGCTACTTTGAGTGGAAAAGTACCCAACAGTATAAAAATCGTATATCCTACTGATAATGAAACTGTCGTAATACAAAAAGCAATAATATATATATATATATATATATATATATATATATATATATACAGTATAAAAATCGTATATCCTACTGATCATGAAACTGTCGTAACACAAAAAGCAATAATATATATATATATATATATATATATATATATATATATATATATATATATATATATATATATATATATATATATATATATATATTATTGCTTTTTGTATTACGACAGTTTCATTATCAGTAGGATATACGATTTTTATACTGTTGGGTACTTTTCCACTCAAAGTAGCATTCAATTCTTAGTCTGGCGTTTTTTCCTGACGACGACGGCACGAAAATTTCTTTGGACGGTAGAGGTACACCGCTTCGCTGTAAAATAGCATATTAAAGAGCCTACTTTTGGTTCGTTACGAAGTACTAACTAAGGTGATGGCTAATGTAATTGAAGCAACCTTATGAATAGAAAACTGATGAGGGGAACCGCTGAGAGTGTTGAAACGCGAGGTGGTAGCCGCACCGGACATTGCCCCTTTACTGGGCAGCAACTAGGCGCCAGGCACACCATACCTCCCAGAACAACGACCTCGGAGACACACTGGCACCTCACACTTCCCACACGAGGCTGCCGACTGCGGTTGCTGATAAGCGGTGGCGGCCCGCTAACGCATTCGCGTTCTAAGGGAAGCTCAAGCGTACAAGTTTTCATTTTAATTTCAAATGCGCGCTCGGCGCTCAGGCGCAGGACTGTCGTGCGGGCACTGGGAGGTGCGGTAGTTGTTTGTTTGCCGTGGTTAGTGATGAGGCGTGCCGCCTTTCTCCTCCATGTAATAAATGTGTTGCAGAAAAATAATGCGTGTGGTGAGGGAATATGTCGATCGAATCACACCGCTACTACACAAATTTCTGGTGCCGAAATCAGGGAACGGGACGCTGACAGTTCTGCAACATGAACGGACCACCAAGGTCGACTCTTCGAAAGACATGGCGATCTCGAAGAAGAAAAGGAAGGCCGTGTGAACTCAAGCGATGCGTCTGATTGATGAGGAG
The DNA here is from genome assembly GCF_052857255.1 of Amblyomma americanum. Classification (NCBI taxonomy): domain Eukaryota; kingdom Metazoa; phylum Arthropoda; class Arachnida; order Ixodida; family Ixodidae; genus Amblyomma; species Amblyomma americanum. The sequence continues at coordinate 437,454,417 of NC_135497.1, forward strand.
GAAGCCTTACTGAAGTCCACGGCACCGAACACCGAGGGTCTGGAGGTTCTAGCATCTGCAGTTGACTCAATATCAAATGAATTAGGTAGGCGCCACGACCGAGCCTCTGCTCCCCGAGCAGGAAGCCTGCGCTTAGTTTTAAACAATCATCGAATATGGCGACAAGCTAGTAACTTGCCTAAGGTGAAGTTTGCAGCGAAGCGTAGCGCAGAAGGAACGAAAGCGGACAGCACTAACTCGAACTAAGATAGAACCTGAACGACAGGGACGATGGTTAAGATAAAACTCCTCAAATTGTAACTCCTCAACTTAACGGCAAAAGGAGAAATTGGCACCCATTTTGGTAGCTATTCAGGACAGCGATCCACAAAAATTCGGGCTTATCACCAGCAGAAAAATTCCAATGCTTGAGACTGACGCTGACAGGACACTGAACATCTCCCATCGAGGTGTTACCACCGACGTCGAAGGGCTACAGCCACGCCACTGACATCCTCAAGCAACGATTCGCTAATCAAGCTATCCTCATCCAGAACTATATGGATGGCCTCAAGGCTACCGCACAGGTGTCATCGGCAGGCAACGCGTCATCTCAGCGGCGCTGGCATGACGGTCTTCAGGCTCACATTCGATGCCTTAAGGCTTTGGGTGTGGGAGATTGATTGTTATGCGCACTGCTCTGCCCTGTTTTGCCTCGAGCGCTTCCGAATGATATGAGCCTGGTGCACAGCAGGATTATGGCTTCAAACCACGCAGAGTACTACAGCAACAGCAACACGTCAACCACCGACATCGGCTGCAAGACAGGAACAGAGTCTGTGAATACACAAGAGCTACGCGCACTTCTGCAATTCCTTCGGATCTAAATCGAGATCCGCGAAAGGGCGGGTAGGGAACAACACAACGACGCAACCGGTAAGGTGTCCAGTGTTCAGACACAGGAACTGATGATGAGTGCGCCACGCATTCTAGAAAGCCTCTACACTCGTCAGCGGCATCCTCGCATGACAATGGAAGGTCTGGAAAGCACCTGGTGCAAGCCAAAACATCATGCAATATAGAATTGCACTGCTGCAAGGGAGCTGTCAGATAATAAACGCATATATATAGAAGCAGTGTTCAGGAAAAACCTATGCTTGCATTATAACGCATAGAATTTTTTTTATTCTAGCGCCTTTAGTTTCACAGTTTTCAGTTATATGGTTGTGTGCTTTATGTGGTTTCATGTTGTGTTCTACTCTGTTCGTTTTTAACGAAAAACATTGACGAGTGTTTCCACTTATTAGCTACGTTTTCCATGCGATGTTAGTACTTCTTGTTACCCCGCATTACCGTGTGCTTTTCAGACTTGATTAATCCCCAGTTCACTCCTATATTCCAATTTGCCTGTTCGTTTCTTCTTTTTTGTTGTTTTGTACTGTATCACTCCCCTCTGTAATGCCCTCTGGGCCAAGAGGGTAACTGAAATAAATAAATAAATTACCGGAGCACAACCGATATTTCCGATGTACAAGGCCAAAACACAGCGAGGATTGGCAAGAGCATTATATCGTGCAGGTAGTGCCGCGAAAGTGTTGTGGCGACGAAAGTATCTTGGAAAAGTTAGACGACTTGGGCTGCAGTTTAGGCGACAACCTCGAGCTCGAAAAACAACAAACTCCACATTCTGCCACTGAGGAGTGGTGACAAACCAAATTGGTCGTCTGAACGGCAGCCTAAACGCATAAGAAACTATGTTCGGATAAAGGGCGCAAGGAAGGAACGACATTTCGTATTCCGCGCTCCTGTGCTGCCCCCAAGCGATCATTCTGAGAGCAACAGTACATAAAAAAAAACCCTACGGATGTTTTCATGCAGTTTTGGGAGAAACTGGCCGATTATGGGAACACCGGCAGAAAACGCCAGCGAGGTGGAAATTATACAAAGGTTTGAGACCAGCATCAGTACACGCAACGGCAGGTATGAAGTTGACCTCGCCTGGATGTTAAGCAACTATCTACAAGCGAAGATGTTGCACAACGAAGGTTTGTTAACCTTCGAAAGAAACTAGTCAGAAACCCAGACCTTACGGGAAAATACGATCGAGAGATTCGGCTGTACCAGGACAAGGAAAGGCTCTGAAGGTCAGCCACGAACGGGAACGGAAGGTCCGCCGAGGGTACATTCTCAACACGAATACGACTATATGGGAGTAAAAAGGAACTGGACTGCCCTCTAGCGCACCCCTCTTACAAAAGGGAGTGCGCTAGAGGACAGCTTACTCTTACTCCTTTCAGTTTGGAGTGCATATGACCCATCAAGCTGCAGTTAAAGATGATAGCACAACCACCAAGCTCCGAGCCGTGTTCGACGCCTCTTCTCATGGATGCAACTCAAAGTGACTAAATGATAATCTAGAAAGTGGCCCCAAGCTCAATCGAGATCTCGTCACCGTCCTCCTGAACTTCAGAACGCGCACAGTTGCGTCGGTGGCGGACGTATAGAAGGCCTTTCTACAGATTGTAGTTGAGGAATAAGATCGCAACACGATGCGGGTTTTCTGGTATAAAAATACTCTACAGACGAATCAACCCGCGCTGGAGGTGGAAACGTGGGGCATGACAAGGGTAACGCTTGGAGCGACATCAAGCCCATTTCAGTTGCAGCACCATTTATGAGCAATGGAATCCGCACACCCAGTAACAGCAACAGTAACAGCGACCTTTTTCTTTAGCATCCGCGTTTCTGACCCATAGGTGAGTGCCGGTAAGGTGCAGCTGTTGTAGGCTTTTCTCTTGGGGTATATTGGTAAACTGCCATCGAAGATCGGGGGGAACCTGCCATATGCGCTGAACGCCTTCTTATTCTTTCAGTTTTTTCCCTCTCATGATCTGGATCAGCGGTTGCTACCTGCCCGAAGTAGACGTATTCCTTTGCCAATTCTATCACCTCAGAACCTTGCGCGGAGGGCGAAAAAGGAACGACACTCTGGATTACACAAAAAAGGCATTTATTGCTACAGCAACGGTTGCTGGCAAAAGAATACGTTAAGGAATCAAGGTCTTCCGACTCAACAGCAAGGTTACGAGCGAATGTTCATCCACGCTAGAGCAGGGGAGAAGCTTTGAGGTCGAACGGGACAAGCTCGAGGGGAAAATGTTCTCCACACGATTCCTCGCTCCACTAGGGGAGAGCGGAGCGCCGCGCCAGAACATCAGCGTCCGTCGAGTTCCCGAGCAGAAGAAAGAGGTCTCTCCCGCGCGCACGCGCAGCAATCACGCCGTCCGTGGAAGGCGCCGGCATGGTGGCGCTCGCGGCGCTGCGATGCCGGCGCCCTCCCCTGTTAGTTAAGGTAACTAGAAACCAGGCATGACTCATCGCGGGTAACCAAACCGATGGGACTGATCGGGGCGAGTCCCCACAAATTAGAGGACGCCTCCGGTCTGTCAACCTGACATCCCACGAGCGAAATCAGGTCCTGCCTAAGGAGCATCGTTATTGGGCTCTGCTTGCGATCGACACCCACCGACAGATGTTGAACGCCGGAGTCAGGGGCACGTAACTGCAGTTGTGTGAGAGGTATTCGATCCTGCGCGGCAGAGAGCTACAGAGAAAAGTGGTGCGTGCATGCGTACCGGCCAAGCTGTTCAGTGCTTCGCCGTTGAGTGCTCCTAAGGGACCGCTGCCAAATAACTGGACAAAACGAGCGGACTCCATCAAGGTGATCGGCATAGACTTTGCAGGACCGGTATAAGTAAAAAAGAATCGTCGTATATGCGAGGCTTACATACTATTGTTTACTTATGCGGTGACGCGAGCTGTGCACCTGGAGCTTCTCAACGACATGTTGAAAAGCGGCTTTCTGTTCGTGTTCCGAAGGTTTGAGTCGCGAAGGGGACTTTGCCGTACCATCTACTCAGACAAAGCGCAGACCAATCCAGCAGCAAAAGAACTGACCGAACTGCAGAAGAGGCTGCGGGACTCCGATGTGGTATGTCATTTGGCAGTGCAGAAGTTAAGTGGCGTTTTTTGTTTAGTGGCCGCCTGGGGAGGGGGCTTTGACCCCGCCCTCTTCGACCCCGGAGATGCTTCGCTCGTTTTGGCGGCAGAGAAATAAATTCCGGGACCAATTCTGGGAGGGCTGGAGAGCTTAGTATTTCCGTGAGTTAAGATCAGCTTACGTGACACATCAAAAGAAATCATCCTCGCCTAAAGTCGGACAGCTTGTTCTAGTTAGAGACCCCTTTCCCCGCCTGCTATAGAACCTCGCCAGAGTGTAGGTGTTCAACAGCATGGATGATCAGGTACTGACTTGCGCGATAAGTGTGTCTTGCAGCTCCGTCCTCTGATGACTGGTGAAGCTTCTTTGCTTTATGGAGTTGACAGAACTTCCAACACTCCCCCCAGAATGCGTTCCACGAATTCTGGAGGGAGTGTTGGAACGTAAGGCGGTAGGCGCAACGGATATTGTCCCTTTACCTGGCGGCAAGTAGGCGCTGGACCTCCCGGCACAACGACCTCAGAGGGATCGTACTCCCCCTCCGAAAAGTGGTGTCCTCCTTCCTCACAGAGGAAGGAAATAGGGAGGGCACGGGATGGTCCTGGGGTTACTGGGAGGCGGGGCAGTTTTTTGGCTTGCCGTGATTAATGATGTGATGTGCCACCTTTCACCTACATAGAGTAAATGATGCATGCTGTGTTTCAGAAAAAGATTGGTAGACGCCTATGTTCTGCAATGGCCGTAACGAGATGGGTTAATGCGACAGCGCTCAACAAAAGGGGTTTTTTAGCTTGTCGGCTCCATCTACGGCCAGGATTTAATCCCACGCCCTCATGCTCAGATGCGTAACGGTGGCGTAAACACGGAGGCACCTCAGTGGTAAATAAGTATCAACAACTTGGGGGCTGGCTTAACCAAATTCGTAAAGAATAAAATGCTATTGCATTTAGTTTGCCTTTTGGGTGTCTACAATGAGTGTGCAACGTTCTTCTTGCAATCTTTCCGCCAAAACTGCGGTTGTAACCGGTTTCATTGCTCTTACATGGCATGCATGAGTTACCTTCTAGAATGTTCAAGGATCTTCCATTGGATTATCATAAGGGGTTATACTAATCCGATCCAATAATCCACCCTAATTCATTTTCTAGGGTGGGCTTCCTTGCAAACTTATGGGGGTCCTTAGGAATTTGTGGAGGTGGGCCAACGTCCAAATTTTTAGGGTTCTCACATTTTCAACTTTGGCGGTGCCCTATGATTCGCTCATTGGTGGCCACGCAATGTTGATGACGTCACCACCCTCTCAATCGCATTCATATGTCGCGGGGAGTCCTCATACCACTACTGGCGCAGTTGTGCAACGGTTAGAAGTGCACCACTGCCCCGCAGGCGGCTGTTTGAAACACAGCCATCGATGACGCTTGTGACACCCGGGTTGCTCTTCCAGAGCTCCCTTAAGGCTCATAAGCAGCGCCACGCGGCGCAGTTGGTAACTGCAATGAATGTGGCAAAGGTGGGCAGATTTCTCACAATCTGGAGGGCAGGTTGTGATGACATCACAAGGCTACATTAGCTGTCTCGACAAATCAGGGAATTGTCTGAAGAATTTCAAATTTCGCGGTGCTAATTACTCTATTGTAGTCACATAACCATGGTGATGTCATCAGAAAATTTCTTTACGGAGAAGCCGGAAATTTATTCCGAGACGACAGCCTAGATGCTGTCGCATAATTAAACTGGCATTAATTGGCACAGTAACTGTTTCACTTCATGTTGGACATCTCAGCAGCCCCATGACGGAAGGTAAGGAGGTGGGAGTGAAGGAATAAAGCGAGAAAAAGATGTTCAGGATCGGAGGGCTGTGGAATAATCTCAACCACCTGGGGATCACTAACATGCGCTGACGTTGCTCAGCACACGGGCACATTTGCGTTCGTCTGCTGTGCGATGTCATTCTATACGTCACGAAGCAGTGAAGGCGTCCACCGAGAAGGAGACAGTTACTGGGCCTTTCCTTTGCACATTTTTCCTCCTATCGCTTTGCCCTGATATCTTACGCCTGTCTGCTGAAAATCTGCCTTCTAGCTTTTGCTTTTTAGATGTACCTTTCCCCGCGCCACGTTCTAGGTACAGCTGCAGCGCTACGAGTGAATAAGTGGCTTGTAGCACAAGGGGACGCGTATGAATGAATGTTAGGCAATATATCATTGACTGGTTGTGCTATATTTAGTGGACAAATAAAACAGACATAGTAGGAGAAAACTTGTGGCATAAAGATGTTTCTGTCTTTCTGTTTACGTATCCTAGGAGATGTGTCTACAACAGACACTAATAAAGGATCAATTCAGTGAATATGCCTCGTTGGTTAGCCGTTTCCAGGTGCATTGATGGCAATTGGCATTTCTGCGACTTACTCCCTGGAAGAGAAATTATTTTAAGCGTGTTGCGCTGCGCACTTTTGCTTTATTCTTTAAGGTAAATGCATCCTACAAGTTCTTGCAACACTAATAGACTAATGACGAGCGTTTCGCCTGACAATAGGCAAACGCACCGCTGTATGAAACTTTTCGTCTTAGGTAAAAGTAGCCACGCTGCCCTTTCCACGTCTTCTGCCGTCCGGATGCTTTCTGAATTAAGAGGAGAAGAGCAATGGCGCAGGTACCTGTCACGGAGGTTATCCTCGTAACCGACAAAAACCGCCGCGGTGGCTCAGTGGTTACGGCGCTCGGCTGCTGGCCCGAAAGACGCGGGTTCGATGCCGGCCGCAGCGGTCGAATTTCGATGGAGGCGAAATTCTAGAGGCCCATGTGCTGTGCGATGTCAGGGCACGTTAAAGAACCCCAGGTAGTTGAAATTTCCGGAGCCCTTCACTACGGCGTTCCTCATAGCCTGAGTCGCATTGGGACGTTGAACCCTATAAACCAAACCAAGCAATCGACAAGAGCTGGTGACTGCAACATCACCATTTCACCACTCCGCCACCACCCTGCATTTTTCGCGGCCATGACAGCCTGGTAACTATTGGCAAAGACGGTAGTTCAACAAGCGCCTACATTCATTCATTCATTCATTCATTCATTCATTCATTCAGAATACATACATACATACATACATACATACATACATACATACATACATACATACATACATACATACATACATACAGAATACATAGACTGTGTAGTGATAATGAAGTGATGATACATCGGATAAAGGCGCTTGCATCAGCACCAAAAACGGAGAAGCCAACGATAGTTGTAAGGTCGTAATGTGCCCCTGCTTGTTCGCGCCTCTTTTGCTTGTGTTCTTTTTTTTGCATTTGCACCCCCGAAGCCGCGTCGCCGGGACGCCAGGCGTCATCGGGGGAAACTGTTGTTTGTCTTTGGTTTGTGGTTCGCAGTTGCGTTCTGTGCAGTTGCACCTCCGAGCTGCGTAGACGGGACGCCGCGCGCCTCCGCGGGGGGTGGGGGGGTGGGTATTTGCCTTTTGTTTGTCGGTAGGAGAGCACGGGCTCTTTGGGCGACGCCGGGCAGCGCGTTCGTCACCCGGCTTTCGATGTGTTTGTTTCCGCGGGTGACTCCGACTCTGCGCGGAGTGAGCATAAGCTAGTGTACTATTGCTTGTGTCGGGTCTTGTTCAGGCACTGACATGGGAGGCACCGTGCGTCTCCACAGACGGCGCTTCGCGCATCATTTCGCACGTCCGTTAGGTGGCTGGGTTTTCGTTTTTATTTGCCGAACCTCGGAGCCACCTGTAAATTTGCGCTTCTCCGCGGGAATGGATTTCCTGACATGGCGGGCCGGAGCCCAGACGTGTCGGCGTCCCAGCCCCGTCTGCTATACATGATTCCCGGAAATCGTGGAAAAGTGACTTTGGGAATGTGGGAGTGCCGAAAGAATAACTGCTTCTTGGAATAAACCCTGCGACGGGCGCGAGCTCTGGGCGGGGGCGGCAGATGAGGTCGGAGCTCGGTAGGAGACGGACTTGCTCACGGAGGCTCGCTTAGGACAACGGACTGTCCTAAGTCCAAGATCGGCCCAGCTCAGTTATTCGGTGTCTATGCTGCTGCCATCATTGTAACTTCACTGTACCTTTTTCATTGTTGTAATCAAGTGTATAATTAAATCAGTTTTCTCAGTTATTGAAGCCAATTCGAGTTTATTTGGCGAAGCAGGGAAACGGGATCTACGAAGAAGAAAGAACCAGCAACAAACAAGTGAAGAAGAAGAAGAGAGTAGAAAGCGAAGGAGAGCAATAAATCTTTACTATAGTTCGAGTTTGTTTAGTAGGGCGTGGGTCTGGGCTAGTTGGCAATCTATGCTAGATACAAACCGCGCAGAAAACACAAGGACGAATGAAGATGGCAGACAAGCGCTACTTCCAGAGCGAGCGATGTTCAAATGAGGGACTACGGCAGTATGCCAACACTGTAGTCCATTTCCTGAAACACTTGTGGTTGGCGATCGCGACTCTGACTTCGAAGGTGGTAGCCACTGTGCTCCTGACTTCGAAAGGTCAGTGGTTATTGACAGCGACCCCACGCAGATCACACAAGAGATACTAGAGGCGTTGGAGATAGACAGGACAGGCCGTGCCTCTGTAATTGCGCCATAAGTGGCTCTCTCAGTAAAGGAGGTGCGGTATCTGTGTCCTAATCGCGTGTCAACATGCCTTTGGTTTTTGTTGTAAGCCATTTTTGGTTTCCTTTTTGTCGATTTTCCCCTCACGTGTTTCTACATATTCCGACCAATCTTTCGAATATAATTTGTTGGAAGTAGCGGTTGCATGTCGCTTTCATTCATACATTCATTGCATTCCTTGTTTTTCTGCGTGGTTTGCGTCAAGCTGAGTTTGTTCTGCGTAATCATAAAAAAATACGGTGTGGAACAGAATGGAACAAATCGTTCCGAAAACTGCACATTGGGAAGTAATAAGGAGAAAGTAATATTAAAGTATGCAATGACCAATTATAGGTTCTCGTGCCTGAGAATTGAGTGGGAACTTTTTGTGAGCACCAAGGGCTTTAACAATTACGATATCGAATACAGTTCCCCCCCCCCCCCCTATTTTGTCCCACTTCTCGGCTACCGGTTCCTTTCTGCCCTGGTTTTTAGACCTCAAGGTTCTTGATGTCTTTCTCCTGTTCTCATCTCGGCAGCTCACGGCGCGCACTTTCTTCTTCAGGTCCAGGTTTCGGTGCTCAAAGCTGCGTTAGCCACTCGCACTACGGCGTCGGATGCAGCTCATTCGGGCTACGGCTTATTGCTTTGCTTACCCTTTGGGTTTCAGCTATTTGGTTTTTTTTGCCTTTCGCGCTTGTTACAGCGGATGCACGGTATTGCGCTCCGATTTTTAATCTTTTTCTTCTGATAAAGGTCCCTCTGTTGTAAAATGGGGGCTGTCGAATTTATAAACAGACTGCTTGTAGCATTTCGAATAAAACGTTGGAAGTCTGCGTTTTTGTGTGTCTGCCCTCTTTCCTTTCGTCCTTGCTTTTTTCATGGATTCAGCCAGAGAGCACTCCCACGTGAAACGGCATAGGCAGCCTTGTGAGCTTTTGTTGCGGGTTAATATATTTGATGTAGCTCGCAAGTTCCAGCCAGTCAGTGACAACATGGAGAAGTTTAAAAAGAAATGGTAGCTCGGTTTTTGTGCGTCTAGATTCCAATGTAGGGGGCAACGAGGAACTTCAACTGAACTTGTTCTTTGCGATCTTTCTTAAGACTGGAAAGTGCTGTTCAATGTGACGGACGCATATTTCAATAATGGGGCACGTAAAGAGCAACGAAGGAATAAAGTTTAATAAAGGGAACTGGACTTCTCAGTTCTCTTGAGACTCGGAGCAGTGAGGGTTCGCATTGCCTTTCTGGGGATGCGATTTGTATGCTCAGAGACGCTAAGCAAAAGGTCGAAAATGATGCCGAGGTCCCGTACTTCACCTCCGCGAGAAAGGATGTCACCAAAGATGTTATCATCATCATCAGCATCAAAGATCTGGTACAGCGCCTATATGTCAGAATTTGCGTGGACGAAATAAATTCAATCTCCTTGGAGTTTCTTGGCAGCACGCCTGAAGGCGAAGGAAGCTATACTCGTATTTGTTCCAGTAGTGTGCAGTCATTGAGAGGGCGACCTTATTTAAATATCCTAATATCAGCTGGAAGAAGAACAAGTGTTAGAAATCAGCGGCATTGTCACTTACGAATAAGCAGAAGGCCCTGCTGCAAACAGTTGTGGCCGTGTATGCTTCTAAAGTCTGCACTCCGGCGGGCACGTAGCATGTATGGTTTGTGTTATTGTCCCGGAGCAGTGCCAATAATGTTGCACCGACGGCTGTTCCTGAAAGTTTCTGATGAAGTAACGGATCAGAAAATATATCAAAGACTACGTAGGTCACAGTAAATTGCGTCAAGTTTGCTCCTCTTTTCCACCGCATCAGATGCATGGCCCATAAAACCAAGATTTCTCATCGCGGAGTCACCCGAGACAAAGCCATGTTGATTGTTTAGAGGGCTGCCTGAATGCTACTTGTGCTGAAAGTGTGTATCACAGCCTTAAAATTGTTCGAAGCAGAACAGAGAAGTGACATCGGTCGCCAATTTTTCACGTCAGTTTTCGATCCTGATTGATGGACAGCAACAACCTTAGCACCGTTCCACAATTCAGGAAATGTACAATACATTGTCCGTACAAGTAGAGAGCTGAACGTTTCTACCCGGCCGTAGACATGTCATCCGGGCCACAGGGCTTTAATTTAAAAAGCTATGTTTCAAAATATCCTCAATTGTAAGTGCTGCACTTTGCTAGTCAGAATATCTGATAGTTATGCCACCAATGTCGAAATCCTCAATACCAATAAAAACAGAATAAAATTGCTCAAGTGCAACATTAATGCTTTCACCGATATCAAGAAGACGTACAGTTTCTTGCCCGCACCAGACCTGCTCTTAATACGTTTCCAGACGTCTTTCCTATTTTTCTTTAGATTCGGTGCGATTGACGCAACTTAGTTCATCTGATTATAGTAACAATAATAATAATCGCGCTAATTTTCATTCTTCATTTTTAAGGCGCGAAAACGGGAAAAACGCGAAGGTAGACAACAGTAAGGAGTCCCATTTCCAACTAGTTTGTTACGCACACGACATGTACACCCCCCGTCAGCAGGATACAGCCCGAAGGGGTTTCCTTGCGAGGCCTTCAGCGTGCCTGGTTATGCATACTCAGTGACCGTAATCTCTCGAAAGAGGAATGGCTTCGAATCCTCGATCCTGCCAAGCTTTCTTTTGCTAGATGTTCCAGGGAGCCCCGCTAAGCAGCTTAGAAGGGAACCCCTTGGGCTATATACATTTTACGGGGACTGTACATATATAGCTTTTCATTCGCACATGCGCGACAGGTCTCTCAAAGATCAAGATCGACATGATGAAGCACGCTCAAGGAACGTCTTCCCAGCCATGTACAATACATTTGAAATGTCGCTTATGCACTGGCTGCCTCTCCTTTTAATAAGAATCGCTTCTAACAGCTTTCTGACTTTCGTGTCTTTATTTTTACAGAGAATACGAAGGATGGCTCACAGGTACGGGACTCGACCTTTTTAATGTGCTTCGATAAATGCGTATCTTCCTTCATTTGTTCGACATTTCGCTCAAGTTTCCTTCTTCGCGCATTGGCGCACAGGCCAATTTGTTCTGTGTAGGAGTGGCCGCAGAAATCATTTTTGCACGCACCGTCAAGGTCCGCATTAGGAGATGTCGGCAAGGCGCCATTGTAGAAATACGTGCTGTGTTTTAAATGCAAAAAAGAATAGGTTACATAACATTCAGAATGGAAGACATTACAAAGCAATGTACTCAAAGCTAAACAATAAAGGGAACGAGCGTGTCTATTTCAAGTGCGCTCAAGCTCTCGACTGCCTTCTTGAGAGATTTTGAAAGAAATTACACATAGAGATCGTAACAATATATTCTTGAGAACAAGAATAGCGTGCACATAGTTAACTGTGTTGCCCCTAACTGATACTGAAACCTTTTGGTTAGCCTCCATGGTTCGGCCCCATGGGTTACTACCGGTAGGTACAGCTGTTGTATAGTTTTCTATTGAGGGATATCGGCAAACTGCTATTCGTGATCTGAGAGAACCAACCAAGTGCTGTCCACCAAATTTTCATTCTTCTAGTTATTTCCCTCTCATGTTCCGGATCAGCTTTCACTACCTGCCCTAAGTAGACGTATTCCCTTACCACTTCGAGTACCTTGCTGCCTATTGTGAACTGCTGTTTCCTTGTTAGACTGTTGAACATTACTTTGATTTTTCTGCATGTTAATTTTTAGACCCACCATTTTGCTCTGCCAGTTTGAATCATTGACCATGCTTTGCAGTCCATCTCCTGAGTGACTTAGCAAGGCAATGTCATCAGAAAATTGCAGATTACTTAGGTATTCTTCATTAACACTTATCTCCAACTGTTCCCAGTCCAGCCTTCCGTACACCTCGCGTAAATAGGCGGTGAATAGCATTGGCGAGATCGCGTCTCCCTGCCTGACGCCCTTCCTTATTCGAATTTTATTGCTCACTTTATGGAAGACTATGGTAGCTATGCTGTCGTTATAGATACCTTCCAGTATTTTCATATGAGACCCTTCTAAAACCCGATTTCGCAATGCTTGTATGACTGCTGAGGCTTCCACTGAGTCAAAGGCTTTCTCGTAATCAATGAAGGCTATATATATATATATATATATATATATATATATATATATATATATATATATATATATATATATATATATATAGGGGTTGGTTGTATTCTGACATTTCTCTGTCACCTGATTGATAGTGTGAACATGATCTATTGTGGAATACCCTTCACGAAAGCCTGCCTGATCATTTGCTTGATTAAAGTATAAGGTTGCGCTGACTTCATTACCTATTACTTTAGTAAATACCTTGTAGGCAACGGACAGTAAGCTGATCGGCTTGCAATTTTTCAAGTCCTTGACCTCTCCTTTCTTATGAATTAAGATAATGTTAGCCTTCTTACAAGATTCTGGTAGGCTCGTGGTCATAAGGCATTGCGTATACAGGGTGGCTAGTTTTTCTAGCACGATGTCCCCTCCATCCTTCAACAGATGTGCTGTTACCTAATCCTCACCAGCAGCGTTCCTCCTTTGCATTGCTCCTAAGGCTTTCTTCACTTGCTCTTTCGTTACTGACGGGATGACGTATTGCTGTGCGCTACTGCTCTCTCATTAACGTTCTGATTATATTGGCTACTGGACAGACTCGTGGACAACTCTTCGCCTATTTTAACTATCTTATTCATAGTGCTAATGACATTGCCCTCTCTTAACACATGCATTACGTTTTTTTCCTATGCCAAGTTTCGTCTTCACTACTTTTAGGCTACCTGAATCTTTAGAACATGCTCGATTCTCTCCGCATTAAACTTCTTCATTTTCGGCCACCTTCCACTTATTATTTTGATAGCTCCTGCAGTTCAATTCTGTCTGTAGCGTTAGACTTTTTCATTCTTTGCCGCTTCATAATCAAATATTTTGTCTCCTGAGATAGCTTGCCGCTGTCCTGTCATACCATCCTGCCGCCTACTTCTACTGCGCACTCCGTAATGACAGCTCCGAGATTATTGTTCATTGTTAGAACGTTAGAATCATCTTCATCAGTTAAAGCTTAATGTCTGTTCTGCAGCGATATCCTCAATTCCTCTATTTTTCCTCTTACCCCTAGCTCGTTAATGAACTTCCTCTTTACTAGCTTCCTCCGTTCCCTCTTCGTCTAAGTTAATTCGAGACCTGACCATTCTGTGGTCGCTACAACGCGCCTTTCTAACAACCTCCAAATCCTGCACGATGCCAGGGTGAGCGCATAGTATGAAGTCTATTTCGTTTTTAGTCTCGCCTCGCTACTATGCATTTACTCCTCCTTAATATGGAGATTAGTTGTCTGGAGGATGTAAACAGCGAAAATAAACATAGCCCATTGGTGCCCATCTATTTGTGCCGCCTTAATGTGAACAGCGATGAAAACCAAATATCGACTGCCCCCCCCCCCCCCCCGCCCCCTTCCCCCATATGTTTCCTTTCGTGTATTTTGAAAACAGGAAATCACAGAAAGCAAGTCAGAAAGTGCATATTTCGTAGTGACGACCCTTCTTTGTGCGTTTTAATGTTTTACACAGCGCCCAGTTGACGTTCCTTCCGGTTTGTCGTATTTCATGAATTGGTGTGAAGAATGCCGAGGCGCTTTCAGCAGCTGCCAGTGACTAAGTATCGATATGCAGTAGCAGTTCATGGGGTGCGAAGTGTCCTAGCAGAAGATATCCCATAACGCCGTTTGGCACCATTATGCGTGTTATGCCCACGAAGATATCAAACTCTCATGCAGTTAGAAAATAAGGGTGACCTGAACAGTGCCCTTTGAACTCTCAATGTTTCGTCCAATTTTCACTTCAGTGACTGCAACAAGCGCAAAACCAGAACTTACAAAGTGTTCTCATTTCTTATTTTTGTCACGATTCTTTATTACAAACGACATTTTCACGAACAATTTTTCTCGAGAACCAAAGTGTCCGTATTAACGAGGCACGACGTAATTATTTCTATGGGAACCCCAAAGATAATTACGGCTATTTTTGCGGCAAGGCAACCTCCCGTCTACATGAAACAGCTGTTATGGATTGTGCGATGCTGTCTGAAAGACCTTTTTATTTTAACCAGCAGCTGTCACGCGATTGAAGCATTTCCGACAGAAGAAACCTGTATCGATTTTCTCCTTTTGCACGCCACTTAAAATGGGATCAGAGGCTTGGTTCAGGATCATGTCAGCTGACATGAAAGTGGACATGTCAATTTACTGACAAGTCTATTTTTCATTTGGTATTATTTTTTCCTCTGCCGGGTGCATTAACCTTCCGCTGCACAACATAAAAGCATATGCCACTTTGTAGCCGGGAATGTGGACGAAGCACTGTGTCGCCAGCGAGTCGCCGTCACCTCCGCGCTGGTAAGAAATAATGAGCCCTCCTATAGTTCGCTCTGCAGGTCTTTCTAGTTGGGAAATTACACTTTTTCGCAGAGCAGGCGAGGCTCATCGTGAACAAATATTTGCAATGCACATTAGGCATGCGTGATGCTGATTGTTTATATGGAAGGATAACTTTACGTTTCAACTTATTTTCTGACCACTCGTATACTGTTGGCGGAAATGGCATGGGCTCTTGTGTTAGGTGAGCAGAAAGTTGAGCTAGTCGGTTGATGTGCATACTGAAGAAGTTGGCGCGGAAAAAACGAGGACGAGCGAGACAAATACGAGCGCTATACTAACAAACGAAGGTTTATTCCAGACATATGCTGGAATAAAATAGGAAGACCAACAAGAACAAAACAATAACGTCATAAACATCACGTTAATCCCAATGATTCGGTCAAAAAGAGATAATCTCTATCAGAGAAGCGGACGGAAGTCTGACTAACGCACCCATTTCCCCTGATGCGCATATGGAAGGCTTCCATGAGCTCACGAGTGAGTTACGAGCTACGAGTGAGCAGGTAAGGGTTACCTAAACCAATGAGGTAACGCTTGTACTCTGTTCAATAGTATAGCAACAGGGTACTTCTCCACGATGCGTCAGTTCAGAGTAATATTTCCGTATATAGCAAGAAAAATTTCTTGAATGCAGTAGGAGCAAATGGGGGCATCAGCACTACCGAAAAAGTAGAGAAACGACCTGATATTAATACACATGTTGCTTAGCTAAAATGGACCCAGATCTATAAAAAAAAGTTCCGAACCATTCCCCAGATTTGAGAACAAGTTAATGTTGTAATTCATGATACGTAGCAGCCGGTACCATTTTTTTCATTGTTCCTTCCTAATTATCCCTTTGACATTGTTTAAGCAATGCTTAAGATATTATTTTAAACCCTAAGGTTTGAATAGATAAGTTGTCAAGCGTTATGAAAGACATCCTACTCGTGTGCCTCCAAACAGGCTGCCTTAGGGTAGCGCTCCCCTTTTCCGAAAATGAAAAAAATTCAGTATGACAATGGCTACATCACTGGTGCTCACCTTCGGAAGGAATTGCTTGCAAAGACGAGGGAGGAAGAAAGTATGCTGCACCAGGACTAATGTTGTCTTGGTGTTGAGTATACCTTCACAAAATGAAAAAGATATTGCGCGACAGCCTTCAATGCACCTGAGTGTCTCGCGCTTACAGCGCTCCCAAACGTCTTCTGATGAAGCGAGACCTGCTCCGCACCTTTTGCTCAGCTCAGAAGAGGGGCTCGTGTTGGCGTTGACTCTGGAATAAACGCTTCCAGGGCGCCGTCATCAGTCGTTCTTTCTGCTCTGCCGGAAATTGCAGTTTTTATTCCGCGCCGTTCAAACTTATGAGGATGGAGCGAACAAAAAATAAGCAGAAGCTCAGATAGTCTGATGCGGTGAACTGCGTAAACAGAATGCCCTTTTAGGGATGACGCTTTTCTTTTTGATACCTTTTCACTGAATGATTTTTTCTTTTTTTCTCTATGTCATGGCCTGAAAGTTGAGCAGACTACTTTTGGTTTTCTTTTGCTGGTTGTATGGTTAGCAAATAATTTTTTTATGTTTTAGCATTTGTTGCATTATACACATTTGTCGACTGCAACAGAGTAAATGTGTCTTTATTAAGTATACAGAAGGCGAACATTGTCCCAGCCTCTGGAGAAGCAGGTAGAAACCACAGAAAGGCTGTCTAGGTGTAGCGAATGTGGCATTGAGGAGTGCGGTCTTTTTGAAACAGGATGGGAAATTTCTTGGCGCTGAGAGAAAAATACAACTTGACGAAGAAGTGGCGCACAGCAGGGACAGTGAGTGAAGAGTCTGGAACACACATTCCGGTTTTCAGTGGCTGTAGCTCCTCCTGCCAGCGTGCGTGAAGTTGGTGACTACAGAAAATTACTGAGACCTCAGAGTGGAGACTACTAAAGAAAGCTGAAAGGCATGAGCATCACGTTTAGATGCGTCAGAAGCTGTACACTAACGGCTCTTATAGTCGACTTGGGCTCATGAAATGAATGTGGACGAAAACGGTCGAGCATCCGAACTTTGTTGGCAAAGTGCTCTCGAAGCTTGGAGCCAACTTCTCCCTATAAGGGAGTAGGCCAAAGTCAGTATTCATGACGCCCAATACGCAAGCGTTCGTCGCGATGGCTCAGTGGTTATGGCGCTCGGCTGCTGACCCGAAAGACGCGGGTTCTATCCCGGCCGCGGCGATCGAATTTCGATGCAGGCGAAATTCTAGAGGCCTGTGTACTCTGCGATGTCAGCGCACGTTAAAGAACCACAGGTGGTCGAAATTTCCAGATCCCTTCACTAGGGCGCCATTCATAGCCGCAGTCGCTTTGGGACGTTAAACTCTCAAACCATTACTCAAGCAACACATCCCAGCAGTTTGGGACGCTGCCAAGACATCATTGCATGCAGACACTTACAGTGTAAATTATTCACTGCCATTTCTTTATTCTGCGCCTTACGACCACCTCTTTTCACCACGCCGGTTGTGGGGTTTGACTTGGGGAGATAAGTACGTTCTCCCCACTCAATCGTGGCTGACACGGTTCAAAGCCGCCCAGACCCCACCCCGTGATCGCGTACGCTACCGAGCGCTCGCCGACCACGGCGGGCCTTGCTGTGAGGGAACAAAGGAACGACACATTGGCTGACACAAACAGGCATTTATTGCTACGGAAACAATAATGCCAGCTAGCAACAAGGTATGCTAATGAATCGAGGTCGTCTGACTCACCAGCAAGGTTCCGAGCGAATGTTCGCCCGCGCTAGGGCAAGGGATATAAACTCCGCAGGCCGGACGGGACGAGTACGGGAGCCTTTCTCCCCGTCGCTTCTTCGCCCCGCCGGCGAAGAGCGGAGCCGCGAGCGACGCGTCCGCTCGCGGCGATTATCCCAGCCGAAGACCCTCTCCCGCGCGCGGGCTTTGGCAGTCTCCGCGCAGCGATGCTGGCGCCCTCTCTTGCCAGTTAATGTAACTCACCAGGGATTGCGCTCAGCCTCGAGGTGAGACCGCCGCTGCACGGTGCCTCGCGGGAAAGCAAACTCAGGGGGCTGCAGGGCAGGTCCCCACATCCCCCCAACCTTAAATAGACCCACGCGCCTGAAGGTACATGCTATGGAGGAGTCTCCTGGTCTTCATGTCCTTGAGGCACGTCTTGCAACGGAGGTCACGCCGACAGCGTCCACAAAGACTTCCGCGGTATTCCGAAGGCGGCGTGAAGGTCTCCGCTGGGACGACTCGCATGGCCCGCGGACTACCGTGTCCGCGGGCCATGCGAGTCGAAGGCCGGTCGGAAAACTGCAGGCCAGGATCCTGCAGTAGTCGCCAGGGCAGCAGCAGCCGGAGGTGACTGCTGATTGGTCTCGCCACAGCCGCCCCCGGATGGATGCGGCGAACAGTATACAGGCCGCTCCGTCGCAGCAGGTAGCAGCGAGACGATGTGCACCGGACAGCAAGCCTGGGTGGCTCCACCGGATCTGCAAAATTGCCGAAACGCTCTCGGCGTGCCTTTAACATAGGTCACGAGAGGGGAAACGGCATCCGCAAGGGCCTCGTGGCACAATGCCTAACTCGCTAGCAAAACTTGTCGGATGCTGTGCAAACGCAAAGTTCGAGTGAACAAAGCCCTTTCTTGAGTTGAACGAGACTGCTCAGTTCGTGCGAGGTTACAAAAAAAACGGGTGGGCAGCAAAGTGCGCCCCCTCTCAAAGACACGGTCCGGTGGTCGCGTCTCTTTTAACGTGGTGCAGGCAGCTCTGAAAAGCCTCAGGCCTAACGACCACTCCGACAACGACCGTGACCACAACAAAGATCCGAAACGGGTTATGTGCGCGCAGCCGCGAGGAGACGTCAGCTTTGTGGGGTGGTCCTACCCCGCTCACTGCACAAAGCAGCTTCTGAGCGGTCGGTGCCCACCTTATCGGACGGTGTCGGAGCGCCCGGTGCCGAGCTGCAATACCAGCGAGCTCGTAGCGGCACCGGTGGCCCTAGGCCACCCGGCTCCCGGAGCCGCGACTCCCAGAGTCGAAAAAGATACAGACAAAATATATACAGAAACTCGGACCACCCACGCGGCTTCCGTACTCACTCGCTTCGGGCTCGGCGACTCGGCGGGCGCTAGGCCTCGCGCTCCCTCGATGCGGACCAAGTGATTCTCACGAAGAAACTCCAGGGAAAAATGTGCTGAGCATGTCGAAAAGTGCAAACATGCTGCAGCGCAATACTCGCACTTAAGAAAGCATGCCGCAGGTCCTAGCGATCAAATTCACTCTAGGCCTAGCACTTGTCAAGTCCGGACAAATAGCGTTCCTCGAACCGAACCGACAGTCGTCCAATGTTCCAAGAGCAGGCCCCACGTTGGGCTGCCAGATGTGGGGGTTTGAATTGGGGAGATAAGTACGTTCTCCCACTCAATCGCGGCTGACACGGTTCAAAGCCGCCCGGAACCCCACCCCGTGATCGCGTACGCTACCGAGCGCTCGCCGACCACGGCGGGCCTTGCTCTGAGGGAACAATGGAACGACACATTGGCTGACACAAACAGGCATTTATTGCTACAGAAACAATAACGCCAGCTAGCAACAAGGTACGCTAATGAATCGAGGTCATCCGACTCACCAGCAAGGTTCCGAGCGAATGTTCGCCCGCGCTAGGGCAAGGGATAGAAACTCCGCAGGCCGGACGGGACGAGTACGGGAGCCTGTCTCCCCGTCGCTTCTTCGCCCCGCCGGCGAAGAGCGGAGCCGCGTGCGACGCGTCCGCTCGCGGCAATTATCCCAGCCGAAGACCCTCTCCCGCGCGCGGGCTTTGGCAGTCTCCACGCATCGATGCTGGCGCCCTCTCTTGCCAGTTAATGTAACTCACCAGGGATTGCGCTCAGCCTCGAGGTGAGACCGCCGCTGCACGGTGCCTCGCGGGAAAGCAAACTCAGGGGGCTGCAGGGCAGGTCCCCACTCGGTGCACCACCTCACAACGGCCGCCCGGCCCGAGCTTGGCTGGATGAAGCCTATAAAGAACAGTTGTCTTTAAAGCATTAACCATGTCCTCACATGCAATATCACTTCTACTTGACTCTTCTATATTTGTTACTGTGGGAACACGTAACGGCCGCTGAAGACGGAAATCGCTAATTGCTAAGGGCTTCCGAAAAATTCCCACCGGTATCTCCACACTCTAAACACCAAAGGAGTGAAAAAAGGGAGTAAGCTGTCCTGTAGCGCAATACTTTTGCGGAGTAGGGTATTCAGCCCAAGAGCCGCCGCGGTGGCCGAGTGGTTATGGCGCTCGGCTGCTGGCCCGAAATACGCGGGTTCGATCCTGGCCGCGGCTGTCGAATTTCGATGAAGGCAAAATTCTAGAGGCCGTGTACTGTGCGATGTCAGTGCACGTTAAAGAACCCCAGATAGACGAAATTTCCGGAGCCCCTCACTACGGCCTCTCTCATAGCCTGAGTCGCTTCGGGACGTTAAATCCCTATACAGATATTCTGCCCAAGCCACGGAGTAGATTTCCACCACTAGAAATACGAAATACTTATGGTTGCCAACAAAAACAAATTCCTTCTTCAAAACATGCGAAGTCCTAGCAGTTGCGATAAATTTTAACCGAAGTTTCAACCTCCTAGATTTTCAAACCTGAATACCTGCGGTGCCGCGTTTAAAAGCCTCCTCTCGTTGCTAACTGCAGCAAATTACTATGCTTTGCTGTGGGAATTTACGTCCGTTGCCACGACAAAGTATTCCGCATATTTAATGATCCAGTCTACTCCGGAACATAGGCAAAATGCCTTGCCCTATAAAAGGGTATGCGCTAGGAGACAGCTTGCTTCATTTTTACTCCCATTTAGGCTTATTCATGTTAGGGTGAGAACTATGGCATCCAAATTGCTCCCAAGATAATATAGTGCATTCTTACCGATGGAGATTTGTCCCAACACATTCTATAGGCTGAAATCACAGAGAAAAAGTATATTTAAAATTTTTGTGCCTCAAGGCTGCGCTGCAGCCATCAGTATACGCAACAAGGCACACATCTTCAAATAAAAAAAGACCCTGCTTCCCAAGAACAAGATCAGCAAGCACCAAGCATTGTTATAGCTGCTTCTTTTTCACTTTTTTATTGTTTTCAAGAAATGGCGCTATTCCCTTGTGAAGCTAAGTTAACTCTAAAGTCCTAAGAAGTGAATTGCGCGCAACAGTAGCGATAAACAATAATTTGTGTGGCTTTTTCTTTTTTTCCTTGAATTCACGGCAGCAGTGACCTTAGTCTGAATACTTACTTTGTTACTTCTCAAAGCTTGAATACATGTCGCTAATTTTCAGTTTCCTACTTTTGACATGCGAATGCATAAGTTCTTGTCCTTCCTCGTGCATTTAATACACGGGAGTTCTCAAATTATCGCCATATAAATCAGAGCCGCCCATTTTTGTAGCAGCCGCTACCAGCCGCTGGTCTTAAATTCAAAGCGAGCATACACAACACTTACTTGTGCACCACAGAAGGCTCCAGGCAGACTTTTCTTGCTAAATCATGGTTTAAAACTGCAATTGCTGCACGCTCGACCGCCCCGTGCTCCTGACCTGGTGCATTTTTTGAACGCAGCCTTTAGACTCCAGCTGCTGCGTTGAGTGGCATGCCTCTGCCTGAGTACGTAGTGTAGCGGAGGAGGAAATACGGTGATAGCGAACAGTGCGCGAGGAGGAAAGCGGCGAAGGAGGGAACAGCGGCAGTATGAAGAGTAAAATTTAGCACGCGCATCGTGCGCAACTGAGAGCTGCCTTCATAAGGCACTGCGTGCTTCGTATGCGGTCGCCTACGGTACGACTGCTGCCGAAGCTGCGCTCAAAATCACATGACCGTGAAGCGTAGTAGTAGGAGTAAGTGGATGAATAGAAAAGGGAAAGGAAAATGCATGGGCCTGTGACTGGTGAGTTGTTAGCACCACCACTGCCAGCGTGCCGATATGGAGAAGGAGAATAGGTAAAGGAAGAGAGGAAGAGAAAAAGATAGTATCACCTCGCCCCAAGGGCAGTTGTAGCCATCAGCTTCCGTAAACTAGCAGTAGCTGTTCAGGCCCATGTCCTCCAGGAAGGTAAGGAGAGACTGGAGGGCCTTTGAAGGATTGGGGCCGATGCGGAAGAGGAGGGCACTTGTCAAATCCGCAGGAAGTCCCAGGGCCCTGTAGCTGGAAGTCAGTTTTGCCTGGTGGATGGCAAAAGCGGGGAATTCACGCAGAAGGTGATCTGTCGTGTCCTCCGAATGGCCGCAGCGGGAGCAGTCGCAGGGGGATACAAACCCTTCCGATTCAGCATAGCCCCAATCCAGGAACTACTTGCCCGGAGCCGGAGAGGTAGGGACCTCTGCGTCTTGGGATCCCCTTGTCTCGCAGGAGTTGTGGGGGTGTCCCTTAGGCAACCTGGGGTCGGGTACTCCAGTAGAATCTCCCGCTCTGTGATGGCCCAAGCAGCATCCAGGGGTACCACCGCAGTACAGCCAGGTGTAGAGCTGCCATGAGCTGCCTCCGCCGGGGCATCAGGCAACCTCATCGCCCGCGACTCTTATGTGACCGGGGATTAGGCGAGGAAATTGACCAGCCGCGGGTGTAGATGCGCTGAGCCTGGCAGCCAGCTTGCTGTCAATGGGCAGCGGACACCGCAGCTCTTGCAGGAGCTGGAGGGCCACCCTAGAGTAGCACAGGATGACTGCCGACTGCACAGCGGGATGGGAATCTAGGATGTCAGCAGCCTGGTGGATGGACGTCAGCTCTGTTGTAGTGTAACTGGCACGAATGGGAGCCTGGCTTGTCTCCTCTCTCCCAAGGAAGGAGCAATGCCCCCATCAGGACCGAACATTACGTGAGCAGCTGAGTGCAGCCAGCCGGGTCCTCCTCCAGGGCGCTGTCACCTTTTGCCGGAGCCCAGCTGGGGTGAGACGCTTTGGCCTGGCCCCCCCGTGCTCGAAAGAGCACCCGGAACCCGTACCCCCGGAGGGTCGTGGAGGGGGAGGAAGGCGCTCGGGTGCCATGCCACCAGTTGCTCATATGCAAGGGCAGGCTGCCCCATGCGTGAATGGGGATGGCTGTGGAGGCGCTCCAAGAGGGGCGTCCATCAGGGGTCCGGTGGAGTCGCCTGATATGGCAGTGTGCTGACCGTTGGGCCTACAGTTCTATGGGCCACACACCCGCCTCTGCAAGTGTGGCAGGGGCCTAGGAGCCACGGGGAAGGCCCCTGCCACAGGCGGATGGCAGCCCTCTGGCAGCGCTTGATGGTCAGCTGCTGGCTGATGGTCAGTTGGACCAGTGGCAGGGCATAGAGGAACTGGGCCCCAGCCATAGACTGGAAGAAGCGAAGACCCATTTGTGTTGTGATGCCATCTCTCCGGCCAGGAGCTTCCGGATGGCGCCCAGCACGCTGACAGCCTGCTTTCAGAAAAGCATGACAGCCGGCTACCAAGTGAGGTGGCGGTCGATCAGGAGGCCCAGGTAGCGACAGGAATGCCGCCTTGGAACCTCTCGGCCTGCGATGCGGAGACTAGTCTTCCACGGTCGTGCTTCTGACCAAGTGTTCACCAGCATAGTCTCGGACTTGGTGGGGGGAGAGCTGCAGGCCCACCCGTTCAAGGTAGGAGCTGACCTTGGTGATGGCCTCCTGCACGTTTCTGATGGCCTGAACCCTCTTGCGCCGTGGTCGATGGCGCCAAACGACGTCCTTCCACGTAGGTGGCTATGCGGACCGGAAGTCTCCGGCCCCCAGGGAGGTTGCGGGGTAACTGTACCATCACCAGGTTGAAGTGCGAAGAACATGAGCCTCAGCAGGCTGCCCTGGGAGACTACTCCTTGTCAGGCATTGGGGGGGGGGGGGCGCTGGTAGCACCCGCCTGCCCAGACGCAGCTTGCGCGGTCTGTCAGGCAACCATGGACGTACCCCCGGTGATTTCTGGTAATGCCAGGGCAGCCCACAGCCTCCAGGATGGATGACATTGTCGAATGCCCCCTTCACGTTTAGAAGTGTGAGGCAGATGATATGGCGAGAGTGTCGTGCCTCCTCGAGGCTGGAGACGATGTCTGAGATGGCATCAGCAGTGCAGAGGTGCCTCCGAAATCAGGCTCCTGCTTGAACAGGAAGTCTGTGACCTCAGCGATCGATACCAGCCTCCCCACTGCAATAGACTCCAGGAGCTTCCCCGGCGCCGATGTGAGACAGGCCTGTAGGACTTCATATCAGCAGGCGGCTTCCCAGCCTTAAGGACCGGGATAACCAGGGCTGTGCGCCAGACCTCAGGTGGGCATCTTTTTGTCCGGGCCTCATTGTAGGTCTGGAGTACGCTAGCCTGCATGGTGTCTTCCAAGCTCTTGAGCATCTAGTACGTGATGCCATCTGGGCAAGGGGCACTGTGGCGCTTAGCATAGACCAGTGCACAGGTCAGTTCCACGCTCTTGAGAACAGTGGAGCAGATGGCTGTGATATCAGCAGCATGTTGGCTGCCCGCCATCTGGCCGCTGTTCCGCGTGGGGTAGAGACCAGAGGGGGGGGGGTGCCCTCTAGGGAAGAGAGCCTCTGCCAGCTTGTCGGTCACCTGTTGGAATGTAAGTCCACCAGCCACTGCGATGGCCAGGCAGCGGGCGCGCTGCATGGAATACTCCAGGAGCAACCGCAAGAGGCACCAGGCCCTTGCACTCCCACTGGCGGCCGCCATTGAAGCACAGATTCTTTCCCATGACTTTCTGCGGTGCCGGTTATGGCTCCCACGGCAGGCTGTATCCAGTTAGTTGTGTTCCCTTTAATGCTCTGGCCTGTCCGTGCGAAGGACCCTCACTCTGTCCGGCGCCCCAGAGCCCTCAGCTGGAGGAGGTGGAGATCCGGGACAGGCAGGTTGGAGGAACCTCCCAACAGACCGCGGCCACCTCAGTATTCCGGGCCACATGGGTAAATATGTCGTCCTGCATTGAAAGACTGAGAAGGAGGTCCAGGAACTTATCCGAGTGGACAACTTTGTATCTCCGTCCATCTACTCTCTTGCCCGGCTGTGCGAGACACATCTCAGGGATCTAGAAGATTAACCGTTTATTTATGGCTACGTCTAAGAAGATTACAACAGAACAAAAACGGAAAAGAAGGGAAGAGGAGTAGATATACTGAGATCAAGGAACAAATTGACAGACCATAACATCAGCTTGCAAGAACTTGTCTGGGTATCAGGAACAATTGTCGGTAAAAGAACATGCCTGGGGGTAGTTTATTTAGGGACAGGGGACAAATGCAGGCAAGAAAACAAGGACCTAGTTAAGTGTCTCAGCGATTATATAAAACAGTTTGGAGATGGTGCGCATATCATTCTGCTGGATGACATGAATGGCCACGTCGAGGATTTGCATGGATACACAGATTGTAACGGGAAGTTAATTCTAGACTTCTGTGAGCGGCGCAACCTAGTTAATGTATATAGAGAAACTAAATGTGTGGGGAAAATCATGTGGTAATCCTGTAACAGGCAGACGACCATTGACTACTGGCTAATATCGTAGGGAATGTATAGCAAGCTCGCAAAAATGGAATAAACGAAGAGAGGTAGTGCAGTCTGGGAAATGATCATAAGCGTATTAGTCTTCACTTGGGATCCCTGATCGAAAGAAAAATTCAGAGAAGTAAAATAGGGAACGCAAAAAGAAACGACGAACAAATAGCCCTAATAGCACTCGGCATAGAGGAAGCACTATAGAAACATTACATTAAAAAGTGAGATTATAATCAGGACTACTAATCAGCACCTAAATGAAACAAGTAAAGGGGTAAATCGCTGGAGAGTGAAGAGGAAGCCACGAAGCTGGTGGGATAAGGAAATTCAGGAGGCCATCGAACAACGACGGGTGGCTTCAAGGGGACACAGAGAAGCAAATTAGGCGCAGTCATCTTGAGACGGAATTGTCCAAAACGGGGAATCTCATCGACAAATGAAACAGCAAGTACAGTTCCTCGTTCAGGATCAAATGGAGCAGTCTGCTGATCGCTGGCTGGCTGAATTTCGCGATGCTACTAAAGGGGGGTCAAGAAAATTCTGGAACCACATGCTGGCTGGATAAAACAGATCTAAAAAATGCAGGAAGACATTAAAGATGCCGAGAGAATATGTTTAGAGCGAGACGACGCTGTGAACTACATTGCATAAGCCAAAGTTGAGTCATTACGGCACGAGATAGGGTAATCTCTCCAAATGACTCAGCAACACAGAACAGCAGAGAACAGCTTGGAATTCACCAGTCTTTACTGGAAAAAGGCGAAAGCAATATTCCTAAATGCACATCCACAGGCATAGACGAAATTCCAGTCAAGCTGATTAGTGAACTTCACACAAGAAGCAAGGAAACGCTGATAAAAGCATCGGAGACAGTCATTAAATAAGCAAATTCCCCACAGCTTGAGATAGAGGAAAATTAATTTCATTTATGAATAGAGAGGAGATAGGATGTGCATAAATCCTTCAGGCAGATTACAATAGCTACTGTTATATAAAAGCTGGAAATGCAGGTGGTGTAAATAAAAATGCAGTCATGGGTGGAAATGCGCTTACATGATAGTCTGTTCGTGCTTACGCAATGCATAGAAATAGCTAAGGCGGAAGCAGACCTCTCTATTTAGACTTCCTAGACATAAGGGGTGCATAGGACCACGTGAACAGAGAATTCCTGCGAAAAATATTAAAATATGAATGTATCGGTCATGAGGTAATTGATTTTCTACAGAAAATATACCGAAAAAATAAAGTTGAAATTGCTTGGGAAGAGATAAAAAGTACAAAAAGTGCCGAGGTACACAAAGGATTAAGGCAAGGTTGTCCTCTATCACCGCTGCTGTTCATGCTTTATATGATAAATATGGAAAGAAGGCTACAAGGAAGCCCTCTAGGTTATAATCAGTCATAAAGATTAGGCGGAAAGGTCGTTGAGCAACGGCTACCGGGTTTAATGTATGCGAACGATATTGTACTGTTAGCACATAGCCAGGAAGATTTCCGAAATCTGTTTAATTGTCGTGCAGACGAAGGAGACGCTCTAGGTTTCAGTCTTAGTGCAATTGATGCAATGATTTTCAACGACGCAACTGATCGGGTGCTTACAATACAAGGCCATGAAATACCCAGAGTAGAATAATACAAATATCTCTGGGTATGAACAAACGAAGGGCAGATATACACGGAAAAGCACTAACAGTCTATTAAGGAATAACGGAGAAGAGGTGCCGGGTAATGACACATAGGGCATTACGGGGGCACAACCAATACCAAGTACTGGAAGGTATTTGTAAATTAAGAATAGTGCGGAGCTTAATTTCGGGGATGCCGTTCTGTGCTTAAGGGCACAAGATCAGTAGAGATTCGGAGTAAATCAGACAGCTGTTTGAAGATTAAAACTAGGAGGCTACGGCAAAACCACAAACGAGGCAGTACAGAGTGATGTCGGCTGGGCAACGTTCCAAGCACGGGAAGCTCAGAGTAAAATATTATTTGAAGAACGCCTGAGGAAATTGGGCGATAACCAGTGGGCAGCTAAGGTATTTAAATACTGTGAGCCTTCCAGGGATCATCTTCTTTCTCTTGTACATACCATCGTTATCCCGTGGCTGCGCCTGTGGCACACGCCGGTGGCACGCGCCCGGGTTCGCTTTTGGAATAAACACCAGGCACGGCCATCTTGCTGGCTCGGTCTTGGCTTTATACAGAGTTTATACAAAAGGTTTATACAAAAAAAGCTTTGATTCACAATCGCGGAAATGATCTAAGAAACTAACCAATAAGTATGCGGAACACAAGAACAGTAAAAGAAAGAGGATTAAACGACAGGTAAAAACCTCGAAAGGTAAATAATATTTAATGGAAAAGAAGCATGGTGTAGAACTATATCGATACTATAAAAGGCAGTTAAGGAAGAAATAGTTCTATGACAATTCAAGAGGCAGTGCCCTACTCCTTTGAGTCTAGATCAGGTCTTAGTACGCGCAGCCAGAACAAAAAAAATTAACAAAGATGACACATGTGCTGTGTGTGATCAATCTGTAGAAATAATTGAACACCTCATAATCGAATATGGTGATATCCATCCGGATATCGATGCAGGCACAGTCACTCTGCCTGAGCCGTAGGGTTTAGAGATGCGTGTAACAATGGTGATGCAAATAAATCGGTGGTGAAGGTTAGCAAAAAGCGATTGGAATGTTGCTGGCTCAAATGCAGAGGAGCTATAAGGCTAGAAGTGTAGGACTGAAAACATATTTAAAAAAAAGGCGAATTTGAGACCAATTTATAACACAGTTCAATAAAAATAGAGAAGGAAAGGCCCAGCATGGTGGCAACCGCAACAACCCCGTTTCAAAGGAGACGCTCCTATCTTCCATACATCCATACAGCCTGGGCCTACGCCTGCCGCATCGAGACCGGTTAGAATAACGGTCAGGCAACAGATGGCGCCACGTGAAAGCATGACGCTTCTTGAACAATTAGCGCGTAAGCCGTTGGCGGCGCGCGATACGGGCAACTTTGAAAGTCTGTATTATGCTTGTTCTAAAGCTGTAGTCCTCGTTTCTTTCAGTGCCTACTTCATCCCCTGGCTTACGGCACCTTGGCATGCGCCCCACCTTCGCTGCAGCAGACTGTCCACACGGCATACGGTATTCGCGCTCGAGATGGAACGACGATTTTGACTCGCCTCTGTGAATTTTACGCACAAACCATGTTGATATGAGCTAATAACAGGGTTCAACAGGCATGAATTCCTGCATTGGGGCAGTCTAGCTCTGGCACGAACACACCATCCCTTTTTAACTTTGCTGGCTTTCTTTTCTGCCAGGGGCTAGTGAACAGGAGGGCGGGGCAGATCAGCACACCCCCCCCCCCAACATTTCTCCAGTGGGGGTGGCACTCCCCGCCCTAGTCTCCAACTTCTTGCACTTAGATGACATTCCCTACAAACGCTTCAATTTCAGGACGTTATAAATATAAATCACAGTGGGGCTGAGCTAGTTGGCCTTATAGCCAGCCTTAAAACGTTCAAATGCAGTAATTTAAACCAATCATCTCTCTACAGAAAATGTTATTTCACCTAGCTCTGTTCATGAGCATGATTAGTAGAAATGAAACAGTAGGAAAAAACTTCTTTTTAATGCAGTCAATCGCTGCTCGCGTGTGCATCTCTATAATATAAAGATGCCCGTTTCAATTTAAGTTTTATGTGCACTACAAACACACTTTTGAACAGCGACATATAAAGGTATAAATAAAAAGTAAATAATAAATAAAAGATGGAATATATAAACAAACAACTAAAAACACAACTACCCACCCAACCCAACTCCAAGAAAAGTTCTGAAGTCCCTTTTTTCTGCCGAAGGAGAAACGAGCTGGGGGGCACGCTAAGACTACCTCGTTGGAAGTATCTTGGTCGGTCCTCTGTCTTGGCGCTAGGACTCTTTTCTGTTTATAAGAGGCTTTAAGGCAATATCTATAGCTTTTTTATTAAAGTCGGGGAAAAATTAGTTCATGTCACCTGGAGGCCCTGGGGTCTTCTTACATTGCCGGAAACGTGGCAAAATTTATGCATGGTCAATCCCGATCAAAACGCACGACAAAATTTTTTGTCGCGCATCTGTCGCGCGACACAATTTTGTGTCGCAAGACAAGCTGTCTTGTCGTGCCTTGTGTCGTGCGACAAGCTTCGTGTCGTGGGTTCTTTCGCGCGACAAAGTTGTTTGTAGTAGGTTTTGCCGCACGACAGACATCTTTCCTGCATTTTGTCGTGCGAAGAAGGTCCCGGTCAAAGCATTTGTCACGCGACAGGTTTCTGTCGCAGGTACTGTCGCGCGAAAGAGGGAGTCGTGCCGCGCGACAGAGACTGCGTGCCTCAGCAAAGTTGCCTGTCGTGGGTTCAGTCGCGAACAGACTTCTATCGCGCCTCTTTTCACGCGACAAAAGTACCTGTCGTGCGGCCTGTCGCGCGACACAACAGCTAGTCGTGGGATATGCCGCGCGACAGATACCTGTCGTGGGATGAGTCTCGCGACAGATACCTGTCGTGGATTGTGCCGCGCGATAGATACCTATCGTGGGATGTGTCATACGACAGATTCCTGGTGAGGGTAATTGTTTTACTGCAGAATTCTAGAAATACTGGCGTGCTGTCGTGTGATAGCGATAGGATCAAATTGACCAAAGATGCTTTAAAGCGCGTTCACTATGGCGAGTCGCGAAGAGGATGCGAGGGGCTGTGGTCTGTTGGCGACGGGCACCGAGCGAAATGAAGTGCTCATTCACATTGGCGAATCGAGTTTTCAACTCGCTTCCCGCGACCTGGCCCTCTCACCGAACGAGAATTGGCTTAGAGGAGAGGCACTGCTCGAGCACTCACCTAATTCTCTTCTGTTCCCACGTGACAATGTGACGAAAGTAGTACATGCTCAAGAGTATAATGCGGCTTTGAAAGCCCAAAAAGCTGTAATGCACAAGCGACGAAGCCAGCGGTGCCAGCGTATCCGCACGCGCTTGCGGTGGCGGCATGTAGCTGCAGCCACGACAGCGCCTGCACACCAATCGGTGCGCGCAAGTCAAATGGCGCTACTGAAAGTCAGTGTCCTCTTGGCTTCTGTGACATGTTCAAGCCATGTAACATAATGTACCGCTACTACTACATGCGCAGAAAAGGCCAAGGACACTTCTATGCATCGCGGAAAAGAATGTCGTTAATCGTCAATCAGGGAAAATTACTCGCCATAACCATCCGGCTACACAAAGGCAGCATGTGTGTACATGCATGCAGTTCTCTGCATAAATGTTAAAAGAAATAATAATATAATATTAATTGGTTTTAGGGGAAAGGAAATGGCGCAGTATCTGTCTCATATATCGTTGGACACCTGAACTGCGCCGTAAGGAGAGGGATAAGGGAGGGAGTGAAAGAAGAAAGGAAGAAGAGGTGCCGTAGTGGAGGGCTCCGGAATAATTTCGACCACCTGGGGATCTTTAACGTGCACTGACATCGCACAGCACACGGGCGCCTTAGCGTTTTTCCTCCATAAAAACGCAGCCGCCGCGGTCGGGTTTGAACCCGGGTACTCCGGATCAGTAGTCGAGCGCCCTAACCACTGAGCCACCGCGGCGGGACCCGATATCATTTTTCCGCGTTTCAGTTTTAATAGCGTCAGCTCTTACTGTTTACGTTTGTCAAGGACACGTCTGTCTGCAGGGAAGGTCAAATTGGCCAAGACAGTTACCGCACTATATCACATATCAACAACGGCCGCGTAGAGCCTCAGTTATCACAGATACCTTCGATCTGTTTTACATATGCCAGTATAGCGGCTATCGAAGTGGAACCCCGGGCACCCCCATTTGCATCAAATTTGGGGGCCGCCCGTTTGACGCATAACGATCGAAGTGGTGTCATTTGACTTGTCATGTTCCTGAGGATAAAATAAATGTTTAGATGAAGCCCAAAATATGTGTGGGATTCGCACCTACGACCTTTTCGCCCCCAAACCGTGCATTCCGGTAACTTCCAGACAGCCATATGGCCTAATCGTTTGTCGCAGAGGGTTCCGGATGCGGTCAAACAATTCGTCTTGTTGTAATGCACACGTTTATAAAATTCGTTAACTGATATATAAGGAGGAAACATACCGGATATAGCGAAGGTGGCTGTAAATCGCAATAGTAGTGCAAAATCTTTCAAGTAGATCACGCTGCTTGTATCTTAGAACGAATGTTTCCGAAACGAAATGCCCTCAGATGTTTGTATTTTGTCTTCTCCACGTTTGCTGAGCACCCCGATCTAAACACTTGAAACACTCGTAGCTAACGCTCTTAAGTCCAACACTGATGCAGTGTTGGCGGAGACTTTTTTTCAGCGGCAGTGACGCGGTGCCTATCATAAAGTAGCAAAAAAATACTTTACGACGTCGTTCATTGCCTTCACTGAAAATTTCTTGACAGTGACACTAAAATGTCGCTAAATATAGACAACAGCGTATATAGGCGAAGGTGAAATGCGGCGGCCGGCGAGTTTGAACCGATTTGATTCTCGGTCGAAATGAGAATAAAGTCTTGTGACCGACGTCAACAGCGCGCTTTAAAGAGTTTCGCCTGCTTTGACACTTATTATTAAGGCCCGTTTCACATGCTGCGACTGGACCGAAAATATACCGTGTAGTTGGTGCGGCCGCAGTGCGATTTTCGGTACAGTCTAGCTCCTGTGCCCCCGCGCTTGGTCCTCTAAACTACTCTGGTACCAGTGTGACTGTGTGCTATGACAGTCTGAGCGAAAAGGAGGATGTCTGGGGGTTTTGATGTGCACCACGGCCATACAGTTGAGTGACATGATAACGTACGGGCGCGGCATGCCAGCCTGAATACCGGCCGCCAGCGTCAGAAAAATGCGACAGTAATGTTTGTTCAAGTCCATACTAAGCAGTCGGATGGAGTATCGTTGGCCAATATCGAGTCGTTGGTAGAAGCGATAACAGGAATACAAACAAATGTCTCCCCACGGCACCTTTAATTGCTGCTGCTCAATCGCGGCTCTCCTGGCCTCAGCTGGCTCCGCTCCTGAAGGTTTTGCGGAAACCGAGCATATCTTTGTTTTACTATGAGACGAGGTTCACAGTAAAACGATGACGAGAGCAGCACCTCAGCGCTAGCCAGTTTCGAAGTGCACTCAGCTGCTGCATCGATGTGAAACCGGCTAGGCTTAGCGACGACTAGGGCAGCCAGGGGGTAGCGCGTAGTTATTGCCCGGCGCACCCGCGGGCGGCGTCGTTCCCGAAAGCTCGCTTCGCTCACTCCGGCTAGCTCACTGATTGGCTCAACAACTTGCGACCTTCACTCGAAAGGCTGGAAAATCGAGCAGCGAGCGACTGGCGCGGCGACTGAGCGATACTTTATGCCCACGTTTGCAGTACTGGTGAACAACCTTTAACGCCGATATGCTTGGGTTATCGGCTGCGTTGCGGCGAGTCTTAGTTAAGATCGTACGCGACGCCATCGTCACCGTCCGTGACGCACAGGCTGAGAACTTCAATTCCAGTACGTGCCAAAACAGCTCGTATTTATCGTAATGATACGAACTCGAAAACACGACTGCTTCGATGCGCTAGTGGGCTCTTGCTTGTTAAACTACACGCGATCAGGATGCGGCGAGTGCTAGCCGCTGTTGCATATTAGCTAAAGTGAGACGCAAGTATCGACGTAGTTCCGTAACGCAGTTGATATCAAAGCAATCCGCTTGTACTGGTCACCCATTAAGCTGTTAAGTTTCATGATCTCCGGTAAGCGTGCCAGTGTCGCGCAAATTAATGCATCGCAGCTACTCTCCATCGTGCCAATTGCGTTCAACTTATCCACGATATTCGCCAGCTTGAGTTACGGCACTTTTCTTCGCTTTTTTTGTCGCAACTTAGTGATTTTATCTGGCATCAAACGAAATTGCATTCTGTCAACACCGTCGTCTGCTCCATCGTCTGCTAGGGCATCCGGGTCACTGCAGGGGATCACAGGATCGCAGCTTCTACAAACGACATGTCAGAAAAAGTAACTGAGAGCGCTTTAGTAATCCTAAATAATCTAAAAATAATTTAAAATAAATGCAGTGTGTTTGTTGTGAAGATAATATAAATATTCATGGTTTAAAAAACAAATTTTTTTGTAGGTTGCAATTTTTCACCGACACGAAAGCGCAGCAGCCGTCGGCGCCATTGCAGCTTAACCGACGCGTCGTGTTTTGTATTATTTGCCTCTTTGAGGCATTGCTTGAGTACTTGTACGGCGGACACGTGTGAAGAACTCATTCAATAGGAAGGTGAGCAGGAGTGTGTTTTGGAAGCCAACGACCAGGATTTCGGCCTGTCAACATTGGCGAGTTTCAACGGGCAAGCCATGAAGAACGACAGTGCTGCGACGTCTTGTCATCTGTAAAGGGAACGAAGACTCCTGCGCCGTTTTACTAAGCCAGGATGAATCGCATGACCGGTGAGTCCCGCTCTGCGTTTCTTTGCTAATGATCTGTATTCACACGCGCTATTTGTATGCGGCTATATAGGGATGTGAGTGGAGGCAGTCCGCCTGCGGTTGCCGCAGCTATATTGCGGCGCCAAAAAAGCAGTGCCTATATCCTGCATGACAAGTGTTGTTCTTATTGTCTTTATGTGCATTTAGTACTCGCGTGCCGTGGTAAATAAAAATGGCACCAGATATCACAACAGAGTTACGCTTTCGCTTGCTAGCGCTTCGACACTCGGTGCAAAAGCATGGATTTGCACTGCGTCGAAGACGATGAGCGAGAAGTGCCGCGCGGCGGAGCGCTCACGCTAGGTCAGCTGCGATCAGACACCGCACTATTTTGCTCAGGGTTAGTACTCATCGGATTAGTGCTTGTGCCTTAATATGCGTCATACTAAATTATTCTGAGACAGTGATCGCATGCGAAAGGCTAGTTCATATTCATCGCCTTGTCATTTGTAAACTTGCCTGTGCTTCCCCAGCGGAACAGGATTTCAGGCAGTGCTATGTCAAAGTTTGATCAATCTTGCGTCTCCTGAGCTGTAAACGGTGATGCTTCCTCTCCTTCTGAGCACTGCGAGCTGTCGGAGATGCAACTGCACACTTATTTAGGATTTCTACCTTTTTGCTATATCCCTCGCTTTTGCGGCCCGCATTCAAGTCGTTCGCCAATGTCGATCGTTTTTTTGTTACTTATTTTCACTTTGTTATTTATTCTTGGTTGCGTGCCATCAGCTGTGGTGCCGGCGATTCTCCGAGCTCGGAACTCTTCCCAGGCACGGGATCCTACCCCCAGACCTCCCTTCGCCGCACTCACGAGTGTTCTTTGGTATTTTTTTGTTTCTCTTCCCCTTACTTGCATTGCCAGTCGACAAATTTGTGCAGCTTTTAATAGTATGCAGATTTGTTAAAAGCGCTAGCAATTTTTCTATGATGCTAAGCTGTGCTGTGAGATGTCGAGCTTCTTGCTAGTTAAGGCATGCTTTTTTCCATTCTCTCTTCTCATTTAACCAAGGCAGACTGGTTGCAACTTTCAATTTAATACCTAGACATTGGTGCAAGGCACCATGATAGGAATTAATGAAAACCTGCACATCTTATATTCAAATTGGTGCGCGGTATTTCAGCCAGCTCATCTTTCAGTGCGGTTATAGCAGTCATTGTGACTCTTCTCAAAGAATGTATATGGGTGCAATACATAAAATTTGTTAATTTCTTTTGTTACAGGCTAGCTCATTGGTTTTTTTTACTTACTTATATTACGTCTAAGTTTAGTTTTTAAAGCAGTAGACGATTTCCTCTCTTGTCATTCATGACATGGCTACAGCCACTGACAGCTGTTGCTCTGGATGTATTTGTTTGCACTTGCCAGCGGCCAGCATCTATTGGGCCATGCGGGCTTCCTGCCTCCGGCTGTGTCATCCCTCCTGATCCGTACATGGTAGTTATTCTTTTTCACTGATGCATATCTTAGCTGCCTATTTATGAAAATATTTTCAATATAGGCTTGCAGCTAGGTTTAGAAATGCATGAAACTCTACATGCACTTCACAGCAGTACCTCAGCTTATAATTACCGGAACTGTAGACTTGTACAAATTATAGTCGCTGATGTAGCTCTTGACGCAGCTGCTGTTAACATAAACGTGCTTTGACATTGCACACCTGTTGCCTGGTGTGCATGTGTCCTCGAAAAAGACCTATATGTTCATTTATCCCTTTAAAAACATTGTGCTCTACAATGATGGTTTACCAGTATTTCTGATACAGAGACCAAATTGTCAGTCAGTAATGTAGCATTGCACGATGACACCAATCCTTGTATGGCATAGCATCCTTGCAATGCACTGGGCAAGCTGCTGTCAGCACAGATTTATTGCTGGTTTATTGCCATAGCATATGGTTATACTGCACAGTTTGTACTTCTACCTTCTTAAAGCTGCATACTTGAAAAATTTAAAATGAGTTGAAGGAAAATTCAAGAAAATGTAACAGTAACTGTCTCACATTTTGGTGTACACTTGAACCGTGATATAAGGGAGGGATATAGAAGGGAAGTAATGAAGAGCTGCCCTAGCGGAGGGCTGATGCCCATGTTAGATGCCCCTCTTTAGTTAAACATACCTCACAATTAACACATTTGGTGCAAAACAAACATGGGACTTGCACGCTCACAAGCACCCTCATGTCAGTAAAACAAAGTGCCATTGTTGCATTACTTTAGAGCTTTGCTCTTGAAAACGCAGCTGACTGCTGCTCAAAGTTGAAAGCAAAAATATGTCTACTTTTCCTCATGTGCAGTCCGCGGTGCTGGTGCTATTTGCAAAGGTGATTGACATTGAGTCGCATGATGCGCAGTCCGTTCCTGAGTTAGTGATTTTGTCTGTCGTTTGAATGTGCTGTTAAAATTATTGCAGAACAATGGTTCTCCTGTTCATTTTAAGTAACTGTATCCTGTGCCACATGCTACCACCCTTTTTCCTCAAATTTCCGAATCTCATTTAGCCATCTGATTGCCACCCATTCATGCATTCACCTACTCTTGGAATCCTCTCAGTGTTTTAGTGTGGTATTGCTTATATCTTCTCTGCATTACACATGCACTGGACTTCCTGTTTTTTTTTATTTAGTCAAGATATCTCTGTTCCTGTTTCTTGCATAAGCATAAGAGGCGACCCAAGTGCACCATCTGGACTTGTGATGCAATGTGTAGGGCCCTTCGTTTTTGAGTAAAACCTGGTTTCTTCCTACTGTTGCACCAATAAAGATTCTTAAAGATCAGGTTCAATGCAATTTCTGTGCAAATGTGCCTGTAAGAAAGTGCGGTTTGAAGGTGCACAAAGCCGTAGAACTCCTGGAGTGTAGTGGATGTCACATAATTCTTCTGACAGATTTTTTAAACAATTCTGGTTATTTTATTTTCCTTTTAGTTTATTGTTTGTCGGTTGCTTATAATTTTTGGATAAATTGAAAACTACATGTACTGACTGGTATTTCACTCCAATAATTATACCTATTATTATGAAGCTGTGTTGGATGGTAGGTGTGCATTTAGTATGCATGCTTTGACTTTCAGTGATTGTTTCTGCAATGCAAAATGGAGGACAGGTCTCTGCTTTGCGAGTTTTCTGCAATAGAGTGAAAGTAGCTGGAGCAGCATTTGCTACTGGTCACCCAGCCAAAAGTTCTCCCACAGACCACTGAGCTTCTGAATACCTATGGCTTAAAGCTCGAAGCTCTGGTTGCCCTTTCCGAGGTTTTTTGCATTAACGAGTGCAAGCCCAAGGGCTTGAAACCATAGCATTTGAAACCATAGAGCTATACACAGTAGTGCTGGGACCGTGCAGCAAGTCAGTGTGAATTAGGTCGCGATAAACGTGGTTTACTGTAAAAAGCTAGTGTGAAAAAATAGTTGTGCTCACAGAAACCGCTGTTTTTTCTTGGTCATTGAAACAAAGCAATGCATGTAAAATTTGATATCTCACTGTTCCCTCAATTTTTTTCTAGCTAAAGACCAAGAGTTGCATGAAAGTTGTGCAAGCCACCAAGCTGCGTGTGATTTTTGCCAGGGACCTGGAGCAGGCTGGGAAATATGTGGATGGCCAGTGGTATTCACTCAGTAAGGCAAGCTTTTTCTGTAAGTAGAGTTTTTGGCATGGCATTGCTTCGGGATGAAAGCACTAATCTGACTACTCTACGCCCGCCCATGCTTCAAGAATAATAAAGTACATGAAAAAAATTGATTGCTGAAAAAAAAATTGCCGCTTCTGTTATGTTTTTTCAGGAAAGTATTTGCCATTTATAGGGCATTGAAAACCTTAAAAATTATTATGTGCTTGTTGTGGCTTTTTTTTCAAATTTCTCCTTCCACGTCTATGTTGGCCTGACCTTGTAGCTTGTCTGCATGACATTGGCTGCTACCTACCATTCGCTTTTTTGTTGCTCCTTTATTGCCTGTCACAATCTTTACTTTGCGTGGCAGTGTCATGCAGTTTGAGAAGTAATGTGATCTTATTTCTGCAATGGCCTGAAGTGCAAGCTTTTGCATGTGGGGCAGGTTTATGGTGTTCTTTTGTTTGCTGTAACTGCAGTTTGGTCATGAGGGTTAGAGGCTTAGTCCTTTTTTTATTTAGATGCTGTGTCATATACCTCATGCATAAATTAATGAAGTAAGCACTATTTTTGTAATAAATGAACATTAATTATAGCTGTGGCCATTATAAGTGCACTTGACTCTAAAATGGCTGTATTCCGGCATTCAGTATTACATCTTAAAACCAGCCGGAAGACACAACACAGGAGAAGAGATGAACACAAGATGAGGCTGGTCTAACAGCTGAAATTTTATTGAAGGAAAGTGGCAAAATAAGACCTGCAATGAGATTCAAGCATGCAAAACCCCCAAGCAGTGAGAGGGCAAAAAACAATCGAAAGGCACTGACGTACTAGTAAACCATCTAAAAAACTAATTCCTTACAGTGAAGGTTCACCGATGGTTTAGCCAGGCACTTGTTTTTAGCCTTACTGATGTAGTACGCCTCAACGATATCAGGACAAATTTATCACTTCCCTAAACCACTGATGTGCCGCAGAAATCAGGCGCGCAAAGAGAAAGGTCGTCCTCCGATTGCATTCACGAGATTGAACGTGCAGTGTCAGGTGAAAATTCGCCTTCCTCTCTATACAGTGAAAGTGCTCTCAGCCAGGCGCACATTCAGATATCTGCTTGTCTGCCCATAGTAGTGTCAGCTATGAGGCAGTGGAATGCAAAAAAAAACGTTTACTTTTGCAAGTGGTGAGCATTTTGTATCTGTCACTGTGCATAGCGGACGATTACCCGTAGTTTTATCAAGCCTAGTTTGAACGAAGAAGCAAAGGGCTCCTACCTTACTTTTAGCGGTCAAGAACACAGCAACATCATACTTTGGTGCAACTTTCTTGGAACGGAGCGAAATGGTGTGGAGGTAAGGTATAGAGCCCGTCTTTTTGTGCTGCTCAACTACATAAGCATCATGCGAATGGTGTTCCGTTCCCTCGAGAGAGTAAAAACACACTCTGACAGTTGCGCGAGATGGGCAAGTGGGAACCCAGGTGCCATTGGCTTGGAAACCTGCTCCGAGAATGCATTTTAAACACTGTGATGGCATGACTTCCATAAAGCGGTCGTGATGCATGCGATTGCCAACCTGTCCTTCACCAGCCTCGAGTGGTTTGACTCATGGCTAAGAGGCTTCCCGATTTTGGGCTGTGGCGCAAACATATGTGGTCGTCCGCAAAGCAAAGGTCTAAGCCAAGAAGCTACAAACGGTTGTGCTTAGTGAAATTCAGACTTAAAAGATAGGCTTTGACCACATGCCTAAAGATTTCTAAAACGTCTTGTACCAACTTATCTGAGCCCTCCTTGTGCAAAAAAAAATTAGGTAGCTATCAACATAACGAAATGCTACTATGCGGAGGTCTTCCAAACAGGGCTTTGATGCGGTATCGATTCTGGACAGAAGAATGTCGTGCAAGAACAGTGCAACCTGGGACCCTCTGCATATGCCTGATTTCTGATGTAAATACCGCCTTGCCAACTCACAAAAGTGGAGTTCTGTGGAGTTCTCGTTTCTTGTGGACAGCAACCAGGGCAAGTGCTCTGCAGTGAGCATCGACATGGAGGGCCTGCACTATTCATTGTCACATGATAGACCTCTGAGGCATGTGCAAACTGCATCAGGGTGAACAATGAACATGCTTTTGCAGATGATTGCGTGATTTCGGTTGCTGGCTTCATAGGGCTGTTGTTCTTTCACTGCAAATCCGCATTTGTCAGTTGGCAGGACGGTATTTACACGCAGGCCATACCTTTGCTCAGCAACATTTTTTTGTCTAAAATCGATAAGGCATTAGAGCCCTGTATGGAAGACCTTGGCATAGCAGCATTTCATTATGTTCATGACTACCTAATTTTTTCTGGACATAGAAGGCTCAGATAAGTTGGCACAAGATGTTTTAGGAGTCTTTAACGCATGCGGTCAAGGCCTGTCTTTTACATCAGAATTGTCTAAGCAGAACCATTAGCAGTTTCTTGATGCAGACCTGCGCTTTGTGGACGAATTGTTTGTCAGGGCTACAGCTAAAGATCGGGGAAGGCTCTTTTTAGCTACGAGTCGGACCACTCGTTGCTGGGGAAGGATGGTGAAGAGGTTTATTTATCGCTGGTCAAGGTCAGTAAAGATGGAAACACTTGATGGGTGTGCAATCGTGTGCATGACATCAGCTTTACATAAGTCATGCCATCACTGCTGAGGACGCATTCTTGTAGCAGGTTTCCAAGCAGCTGGGTTCCCACTTGCCCATCTCAACAACCTGTCATAGTATGTTTTCACTCGCTCGAGGGTAAGGAACACATACTCCGATGATGCTGATACACCTTACCTCCACAGTATTTCACAGTCTCAAGAAAGTCGCGGGAAAGCGTAATGCTGGTGTTGTCTTAACAGCGAAGTGCAAGACAGGACGCCTTTGCGCCGCCATTAAAAAGGCTTGATAAAACTGGGTACTTGTCCACAATGGACAGTGCCACAAAAAAGGTTCACCACTTGCAAAAGTAATGGAGTTTATTGCGTTCCACTGCCTTATGGCTGCAAGTAATATGGGCAGACAGGCAGATATCTGAATTTGCACCTGACTGAGCACTTTCACTCTATAGGGGAAGGCAAATTCTAATCTGGCACTGCACGCTCAATCTTGTGAATGCAAATCTGAGGATGACCTGTCTCTTTGCATGCCTAATTTTCACGACACATCAGTGGTTTATGGAAGGGATAAATCTCTCAGTAGATAGATGAGGCTTTCTACATCGGTAAGGCTAAGGACACGTGTGGCTAAGCCGTCGGTAAACCTTCACCATAAGGAATTTCCTTTTTTAGATGTTTCATTAGTATGCCAGTGACCTTTGATTTCACTTCGCCCTTTCACTGCTTTGGGTTATTGTGCGCCCGTATCTCTTCGCGCGTCTTCTTTTGCGGCTTTCCTTCAATGATGCCGCCGCGGTGGCTCAGTGGTTATGGCGCTCTGCTGCTGTCCCAAAAGACGCAGGTTCGATCCTGGCCGCGCCAGTCAAATTTCAATGGAGGAGAAATTTTAGAGGCCCGTGTACTGTGCGTTGTCAGTGCACGCTAAAGAACCCCAGGTGGTCGGAATTTCTGGAGCCCTCTACTACGGCGTCCCTCATAGCCTGAGTCGATTTGGGACGTTAAACCCTCACAAATCAAATCAA
This sequence comes from Amblyomma americanum, assembly GCF_052857255.1. Classification (NCBI taxonomy): domain Eukaryota; kingdom Metazoa; phylum Arthropoda; class Arachnida; order Ixodida; family Ixodidae; genus Amblyomma; species Amblyomma americanum. Next base: position 437,495,762 of record NC_135497.1, read on the forward strand.
ATAATCAAAATCTTCAAATAAATTTTTGTTAGTCCAGCCTCTTGAGCTCATGTCTTCTTGTGTGTTTTGTCTTCTGGCTGGTTTTAAGGTGAGTCAGTACCAACTCGGCCAGTCATAATCCTTGTTCTGTTCAGTATTACATTTTGAATAAAGTGAGAAGTTTACTAGGCTATGTTGACGGGGATTGTGTCTGCAGCAGTTGTGGGCAACTGAGGAGGGATAGCGTCATACGATTGGTTGCGTAATTGGCAGAGGATGATGTGAGGATGCTGCGCGAAAAGAAAATTTCATAATCGGATAATTATTTACAACCAAAAATGTCCAAAAAGTGGCTGAGCTAGAGAAAAAGTGCCGCAAAATTTGAAAACGTTGAAAGTAGTTGGAGCTACAGCGTAGTGCCAAGTTTGAAAAACTGCAAGTATGGACAAAGCCAAAACTTGGCGCCAAGTTTGAAAACTGGAAATGAGCAATCACATGACCAGTGATAAGTGTCCTATACTTAACCAGGCGATAGGAAAAAGAAGGATAAATTAGAGGCAATTAGGTAATTATTGAGAAGCAAAAGGCAATGAACGGGTGATTAGACTGGGCGGGTATTCAGTGAGTGGGCAGGAACGATCCATGGAGGAAAATTTAAAAACTCGAAATCGTTGCTGGGATGAAATGAGGGTAAAATAAGAGGTAATTGACAACCAATCAAGTCAATGAGAAAACAACCATGGCGTCAAATTTGAAAGGCGACCAGTGTCGAGGAGGCGTCAACGCTTTAACATTTTTTTTGCGCAGCAAGCAGCGGTGATCTCTATTTTTTCTTTTTTTTCAGCCAAGACAAAAACCATTTTTCTTGGCTCATGGGCGATGTATCTAGGAACCTGCGGCCAGGACAACGCTGGACAGCATGCATCAGCAAGCTCGAAAAAAAAGCAGGAAACAGTAAATAAAAACTGATCATTTTCATTTCAATTCTAATGGTTTTGTGCACGAATTACTCTGGAATGCACAAAGCTTGTGTTAATTGACAGGCGACCATTAACAAGCTGTGCATTTTTGTGCATTGCATACTCAAGAATGCAAATCCTGTGTTAATTGACAGGTGACACAGTAACGACTTTTACACAGTGTACGAGCACTACACAAGACACACTACAGAAGATAAGGCAAACTACAGAATACAAGACGGACTACAAAAGAGAGGACAAACTACAGAAGACAGTCTATAAAAGACAAGACAGACTGCAGAAGACAGGACAGACTACAAAAGACAAGACAGACTACACAAGACAAGACAGACTACACAAGACATGCCCAAAATACGACAAGACTACAGAAATTTTCTGTCTTAAAATCCTGTAGTGTGTTTTGACTGGGATGTGATGAGCACACAAACAAAAAATATATTCATAAGAGAACCTAATGGATAAAAAATTTGGCAATGATATCATGTCACTGATGTTCTTTTTTTGCGCAATTTGAGATAACAAGTAAGCTAACTGTTTTCCACAACAAAACAATAACCAAAAACAGCCATCATGTATTTCCATGTTTGCGTTTCATCTGCCAGATATGCTGAACTTGGTTCCATGGCTTAAAATAACTCCTGTGATTTCTTCTTACAATCCCACACTGCGCCCGAATAATCCATTGAATTACGTGTCCCCAACATTTGTTTAGAAATATCCGTCATATCTCGAATATACAGAACATCGCCCGATCAAAACGCACGACAGAATTTTTTGTCGCGCATCTGTCGCGCGACACAATTTTGTGTCGCAAGACAAGCTGTCTTGTCGTGCCTTGTGTCGTGCGACAAGCTTCGTGTCGTGGGTTCTTTCGTGCGACAAAGTTGTTTGTAGTAGGTTCTGCCGCACGACAGACATCTTTCCTGCATTTTGTCGTGCGAAGAAGGTCCCTGTCGCAGCATTTGTCGCGCGACAGGTTTCTGTCGCAGGTACTGTCGCGCGACAGATATTGCGTGCCTCAGCAAAGTTGCCTGTCGTGGGTTCAGTCGCGCGACAGACTTCTAGCGCGCCTCTTTAAACGCGACAAAAGTACCTGTAGTGCGGCCTGTCGCGCGACACAGCAGCTTGTCGTGGGATATGCCGCGCGACAGATACCTGTCGTGGGATGAGTCACGCGACAGATACCTGTCGTGAATTGTGCCGCGCGATAGATACCTATCGTGGGATGTGTCATACGACAGATTCCTGGTGAGGGTAATTATTTTACTGCAGAATTCTAGAAATACTGTCGTGCGGTCGTGTGACAGCGATAGGATCAAATTGACCAAAGATGCTTCAAAGCGCGTTCACTGTGGCGAGTCGCGAAGAGGATGCGAGGGGCTCTGGTCTGTTGGTGACGGGCACCGAGCGAAATGAAGTGCTCATTCACATTGGCGAATCGAGTTTTCAACTCGCTTCCCGCGACCTGGCTCTCTCACCGAACGAGAATTGGCTTAGAGGAGAGGCACTGCTCGAGCAATCACCTAATTCTCTTCTGTTCCCACATGACAATGTGACGAAAGTAGTGCATGCTCAAGAGTATAATGCGGCTTTGAAAGCCCAAAATCTCTATGCACAAGCGGCGAAGCCAGCGGTGCCTGCGTATCCGCACGCTCTTGCGGTAGCGGCATGTAGCTGCAGCCACGACAGCGCCTGCACACCAATCGGTGTGCGCAAGTCGAATGGCGCTACTGAAAGTCAGTGTCCTCTTGGCTTCTGTGACATGTTCAAGCCATGTAACATAATGTACCGCTACTACTAAATGCGCAGAAAAAACCAAGGACACTTCTATGCGTCGCGGAAAAGAATGTCGTTAATCGTCAATCAGGGAAAATTACTCGCCATAACCATCCGGCTACACAAAGGCAGCATGTGTGTACATGCACGCAGTCCTCTGTATAAGTGTTCAAAGCAACCCTGATATCATTTTTCCGCGCGTTTCAGTTTTAAGAGCGTCAGCTCTTACTACTTACGTTTGTCAAGAACACGTCTGTCTGCAGGGAAGGTCAAATTAGACAAGACAGTTACCACACTATATCACATAGCAACAGAGGGCGCGTAGAGCCTCAGTTGTCACAGATACCTTCGATCCGTTTTACATATGCCAGTATAGCGGCTATCGAAGTGGAAGCCCGGGGACCCCCATTTGCATCAAATTTGGGGGCCGCCCGTTTGACGCATAACGATCGAAGTGGTGTCATTTGACTTGTAATGTTCCTGAGGATAAAATAAATATTTAGATGAAGCCCAAAATATGTGTGGGATTCGCACCGACGACCTTTTCGCCCCCAAACCGTGCATTCCGGGGACTTCCAGACAGCCATAAGGCCTAATCGTTTGTCGCAGAGAGTTCCGGATGCAGTCAAACAATTCATCTTGTTGTAATGCACACGTTTATAAAATTCGTTAACTGATATATAAGAAGGAAACATACCGGATGTAGCGAAGGTGGCTGTAAATCGCAATAGTAGTGCAAAATCTTTGAAGTAGATGACGCTGCTTGTATCTTAGAACGAATGTTTCCGAAACGAAATGCCCTCAGATGTTTGTATTTTGTCTTCTCCACGTTTGCTGATCACCCCTATCTAGCACCCCGATCTAAACACTTGAAGCTCTCGTATCTAACGCTCTTAAGTCCAACGCTGATGCAGTGTTGGCGGAGAATTTTTTTTAGCGGCAGTGACGTGGTGCTTATCATAAAATAGCAAAAAAAATACTTTACGATGTCGTTCATTGCCTTCACTGAAAATTTCATGACGGTGACACGAAAATGTCGCTAAATATAGACAGCAGCGTATGGAGCCGAAGGTGAAATGCGGCGGCCGGCGAGTTTGAACCGATTTCATTCTCGGTCGAAATGAGAATAAAGTCTTGGGACTGACATCAACCGCGCGCTTTAATGAGTTTCGCCTGCTTTGGCACAGTCTAGCTCCTGTGCACCCGCGCTCGGTCCTCTAAACTACTCTGGTCCCAGTGTGACTGTGTGCTATGACAATCTGAGCGAAAAGGAGGATGTCTGGGGGTTTTGATGTGCACCGCGGCCATACAGTTGAGCGACATGATAACGTACGGGCGCGGCATGCCAGCCTGAATACCGGCCGCCAGCGTCAGAAAAATGCGACAGTAATGTTTGTTCAAGTCCATACTAAGCCGTCGGATGGAGTATCGTTGGCCAATATCGAGTCGTTGGTAGAAGCGATAACAGGAATACAAACAAATGTCTCCCCACGGCGCCTTTAATTGCTGCTGCTCAATCGCGGCTCCCCTGGCCTCAGCTGGCTCCGCTCCTGAAGGTGTTGCGGAAACCGAGCATATCTTTGTTTTAATATGAGACGAGGTTCACAGTAAAACGATGACGAGAGCAGCACCTCAGCGCTAGCCAGTTTCGAAGTGCACTCAGATGCTGCATCGATGCGAAACCGGCTAGGCTTAGCGACGACTAGGGCAGCCAGGGGGTAGCGCGTAGTTCATTGCCCGGCGCGCCCGCGGGTGGCGTCGTTCCCGAAAGCTCGCCTCGCTCACTCCCGCTGGCTTACTGATTGGCTCAACAGCTTGCGACCTTCACTCGGAAGGCTGGAAAATCGAGAAGCGAGCGACTGGCGCTGCGACTGAGCGATACTTTATGCCCACGCTTGCACTACTGGTGAACAACCTTTAACACACATATGCTTGGGTTATCGGCTGCTTTGCGGCGAGTCTTAGTTGAGATCGTCCGCGACGCCATCGTCACCGTCCGTGACGCACAGGCTGAGAACTTCAATTCCAGTACGTGCCGAAAAAACTCGTATTTTTCGTAACGATACGAGCTCGAAAACACGCCTGCTTCGATGCGCTAGTGGGCTCTTGCTTGTTAAACTACACGCGATCAGGATGCGGCGAGTGCTAGCCACTGTTGCATATTAGCTAAAGTGAGACGCAAGTATCGACGTAGTTTCGTAACGCAGTTGATATCAAAGCACTCCGCTTGTACTGGTCACCGATTAAGCTGTTAAGTTTTATGATCTCCGGTGAGCGTGCCAGTGTCGCGCAAATTAATGCATCGCAGCTACTCTCCATAGTGCCAATTGCGTTCAACTTATCCACGATATTCGCCAGCTTGAGATACGGCGCTTTTCTTCGCGGTTTTTGTCGCATTTTAGTGATTTTATCTGGCATCAAACGAAATTGCATTCTGTCAACACCGTCGTCTGCTCCGTCGTCTGCTAGCGCATCCGGGTCACTTCAGGGGATCACAGGATCGCAGCTTCTACAAACGACATGCCAGAAAAAGTAACTGAAAGCGCTTTAGTAATCTTAAATAATCTAAAAATATATTAAAATAAATGCCGTGTATTTGTTGTGAAGATAATATAAGTATTCATGGTTTAAAAAACAAATTTTTTGTCGGTTGTAATTTTTCACCGACACGAAAGCGCAGCCGTCGGCGCCATTGCAGCGCAACCGACAGTTCGTGTTTTGTATTAGTTGCCTCTTTGAGGCATTGCTTGAGTACTTGTACGGCGGACACGTGTGAAGAACTCATTCAATAGGAAGGTGAGCAGGTGTGTGTTTTGGAAGCCAACGACCAGGATTTCGGCCTGTCAACATTGGCGAGTTTCCACGGGTAAGCCATGAAGAGTGCTGCGACGTCTTTTCATCTGTTAGGGGAACGAAGACTCCTGCGCTGTTTTACTAAGCCTGGATGAATCGCATGGCCGGTGAGTCCCGCTCTGCGTTTCTTTGCTAAGTATCTGTATTCACACGCGCTATTTGTATGCGGCTATATAGGGATGTGAGTGGAGGCAGTCCGCCTGCGGTTGCCGCAGCTATAATGCGGCGCCAAAAAAGCAGGGCCTATATCCTGCATGACAAGTGTTGTTCTCATTGTCTTTATGTGCATTTATTACTCGCGTGCCGTGGTAAACAAAAATGGCACCAGATATCACAGCAGAGTTACGCTTTCGCTTGGTAGCGCTTCGACACTCGGTCCAAAAGCATGGATTTCCACTGCGTAGAAGACGATGAGCGAGAAGTGCCGCGCGGCTGAGCGCTCGCGCTAGGCCAGCTGCGATCATACACCGCACTATTTTGCTCAGGGTTAGTACTCATCGGATTAGTGCTTGTGCCTTAATATGAGTCATACTAAATTTTGAGACAGTGATCGCATGCGAAAGGCTAGTTCATATTCATCGCCTTGTCATTTGTAAACTTGTCTGTGCTTCCCAAGTGGAACAGGATTTGGGGCAGTGTTATGTCAAAGTTAGATCAATCTTGCGTCTCCTGAGCTGTAAACGTTGATGCTTCCTCTCCTTCTGAGCACTGCGAGCTGTCGGATATGCAACTGCACAATTATTTAGGATTTCTACCTTTTTGCTATATCCCTCGCTTTTGTGGCCCGCATTCAAGTCGTTCGCCATTGTCGATGTTTTTTTTTGTTACTTATTTTCGCTTTGTTATTTATTCTTGGTTGCGTGCCATCAGCTGTGGTGCCGGCGATTCTCCGAGCTCAGAACTCTTCCCAGGCACGGGATCCTACCCACAGACCTCCCTTCGCCGCACTCACGAGTGTTCTTTGGTATTTTTTTGTTTCTCTTGCCTTTACTTGCATTGCCAGTCGACAAATTTGTGCAGCTTTTAATTGTATGCATATTTGTTAAATGCGCTAGCAATTTTTCTATGATGCCAAGCTGTGCTGTGAGATATCAAGCTTCTTGCTAGTGAAGGCATGCTTTTTTCCATTCTCTCTTCTCATTTAACCAAGGCCGACTGGTTGCAACTTTCAATTTAATACCTAGACATTGGTGCAAGGCCCCATGATAGGAATTAATGAAAACCTGCACACCCTATAATCAAATTGGTGTGCGGTATTTCAGCCAGCTCATCTTTCAGTGTGGTTATAACAGTCATTGTGACTCTTATCAAAGAATGTATATGGGTGCATTACATAAAATCTGTTCATTTGTTTTGTCATGGGCTAGCTCATTGGTTTTTTATTTACTTATATTACGTCTAAGTTTAGTTTTTAAAGCAGTAGACGATTTCCTCTCTTGTCATTCATGACATGGCTACAGCCACTGACAGCTGTTGCTCTGGATGTATTTATTTGCAGTTGCCAGCGAGCAGCATCTATTGGGCCATGCGTGCTTCCTGCCTTCGGCTGTGTCATCCCTCCTGATCCGTTCATGGTAGTTATTCTTTTTCAGTGATGCATATCTTAGCTGCCTATTTAGACAAATATTTTCAATATAGGCTTGCAGCTAGGTTTAGAAATGCATGAAACTCTACATGCACATCACAGCAGTACCTAGCTTATAATTACCGGAACTGTAGGATTGTACAAAATATAGTCGCTGATGTAGCTCTTGACGCAGCTGCTGTTAACATAAACGTGCTTTGACATTGCACACCTGTTGCCTGGTATGCATATGTGTCCTCGAAAAGGACCTATATGTTCATTTATCCCTTTAAAAACATTGTGCTCTACAATGATGGTTTACCAGTATTTCTGATACATAAACGTGCTTTGACATTGCACACCTGTTGCCTGGTATGCATATGTGTCCTCGAAAAAGACCTATATGTTCATTTATCCCTTTAAAAACATTGTGCTCTACAATGATGGTTTACCAGTATTTCTGACACAGAGACCAAATTGCCAGTCAGTAATGTAACTTTGCACGATGACACCAATCCTTGTATGGTATAGCATCCTTGCAATGCACTGGGCAAGCTGCTGTCAGCACAGATTTATTGCTGGTGTATTGCCATATCATATGGTTATACTGTACAGTTTGTACCTCTACCTTCTTAAAGCTGTATACTTGAAAAATTTAAAATTAGTTGAAGGAAAATTCAAGGAAATGTAACAGTAACTGTGTCACATTTTGGTGGACACTTGAACCGTGATATAAGGGAGGGACATAGAAGGGAAGTAATGAAGAGCTGATGCCCATGTTAGATGCCCCTCTTTAGCTAAACATACCTCCCAATTAACACATTTGGTGCAAAACAAACATGGGACTTGCACGCTCACAAGCACCCTCATGTCAGTAAAACAAAGTGCCAATGTTGCCGTACTTTAGAGCTTTGCTCCTAAAAGCGCAGCTGACTGCTGCTCAAAATTGAGAGCAAAAATATGTCTACTTTTCCTCATGCGCAGTCTGCGGTGCTGGTGCCATTTGCAATGGTGATTGACATTGAGTTGCATGATGCTCAGTCTGTTCCTGGAGTTAGTGATTCTGTCTGTCGTGTGAATGTGCTGTTAAAATTAGTGCAGAACAATGGTTCTCTAGTTCATTTTAGGTAACTGTCTCCTGTGCCACATGCTACCACCCTTTTTCCTCAAATTTCCTAATCTCATTTAGCCACCTGATTGCCACCCATTCATGCATTCACCTACTCTTGGAATCCTCCCAGTGTTTTAGTGTGGTATTGCTTATATCTTCTCTGCATTACACATGCACTGCACTTCCTCTTTTTTTTATTTAGTCAAGATATCTCTGTTCCTGTTTCTTGCATAAGCATAAGAGGCGACTTAAGTGCACCATCTGGGCTTGTGATACAATGTGTAGGGTGCTTCGTTCTTGGGTAAAACCTGGTTTCTTCCTACTGTTGCACCAAAAAAGATTCCTAATGATCAGGTTCAACCCAATTTCTGTGCAAATGTGCCTGTAAGAAAGTGTGGTTTGAAGGTGCACAAAGGCAAAGAACTGCTGGAGTGTAGTGGATGTCACATAATTCTTCTGACAGATTTTTTAAACAATTCTGGTTATTTTATTTCTCTTTTAATGTTTATTGTTTGTCGGTTGCTTAAAATTTTTGGATAAACTGAAAACTACATGTACTGACTGGTATTTCATTCCAATAATTATACCCATTATTATGAAGCTGTGTTGGAAGGTAGGTGTGCATTTAGTATGTGTGCTTTGAATTTCAGTGATTGTTTCTGCAATGCAAAATGGAGGACAGGTCTCTGCTGTGCGAGTTTTTTGCAATGGAGTGAAAGTAGCTGGAGAAGCATTTGCTACTGTGTCACCTAGCCAAAAGTTCTCCCACAGACCACTGAGCTTCTGAATACCTATGGCTTAAAGCTCGAAGCTCTGGTTGCCCTTTCCGAGGTTTTCTGCATTAACGAGTGCAAGCCCAAGGGCTCAGAGCTAACAAGCATTTGAAACCATAGAGCTATACACAGTAGTGCTGGGGCCGTGCAGCAAGTCAGTGTGAATTAGGTTGCGATAAACATGGTTTACTGTAGAAAGCTAGTGTGAAAAAATAGTTGCGCTCACAGAAACCGCTGTTTCTTTCTTAGTCGGTCATTGAAACAAAGCAATGCATGTAAAATTTTATATCTCACTGATCCCTCAATTTTCTTCCAGCTAAAGACCAAGAGTTGCATGGAAGTTGTGCAAGCCACCATGTTGCGTGTGATTTTTGCCAGGGACCTGGAGCAGGCTGGGAAATTAGTGGATGGCCAGTGGTATTCACTCAGTAAGGCAAGCTTTTTCTGTAAGTACAGTTTTTGGCATGGCATTGCTTAGGAACGCATGCACTAATCTGACTACTCTATGCCCGCCCATGCTTCAAGAATAATGAAGTACATGAAAAAAATTGATTTCCGAAAAAAAAATTGCCGCTTCTGTTATGTTTTTTCAGGAAAGTATTTGCCATTTAAAGGGCATTGAAAACCTTAAAAATTATATGCTTGTGGCTTTTTTTTCAAATTTCTTCCACGTCTATGCTGGCCTGACCTTGTAGCTTGTCTGCATGAGATTGGCTGCTACCTACAGTTTGCTTTTTGTTGCTCCTTTATTGCCTGTCACAATCTTTACTTTGCGTGGCAGTGTCATGCAGTTTGGGAAGTAATCTGATCTTATTTCTGCATTGGCCTGTAGTGCAAGCTTTTGCATGTGAGGCAGGTTTATGGTGTCCTTTTGTTTGCTGTAACTGCAGTTTGGCCATGAGGGTTAGAGGCTTAGTCCTTTTTTTATTTTGATGCAGTGTCATATACTTCATGCATAAATTAATGAAGTAAGCACTATTTTTTGTAATAAATGAACATTCATTATAGTTGTGGCCATTATAAGTGCACTTGACTCTAAAATGGCTTTCTTTCGGCATTCAGTATTACATCTTAAAACCAGCCGGAAGACACAAAACAGGAGAAGAGATGAGCACAAGATGAGGCTGGTCTAACAACTGAAATTTTATTGAAGGAAAGTGGCAAAAGAAGACCTGCAAAGAGATTCAAGCACGCAAGACCCCAAACAGTGAGAGGGCAAAAAATAACCGAAAGGCACTGAAGTACTAGTAAACCATCTAAAAAACTAATTCCTTACAGTGATGGTTCACGGACGGTTTAGCCAGGCACTTGTTTTTAGCCTTACTGATGTAGTAAGCCTCAACTATATCAGGACAGATTTATCACTTCCCTAAACTACTGATGTGCCGCAGAAATCAGGCGTGCAAAGAGAAAGGTCGTCCTCCGATTGGATTCACGAGATTGAACGTGCAGTGTCAGGAGAAAATTCGCCTTCCTCTCTATACAGTGAAAGTGCACTCAGCCAGCGCACATTCAGATATCTGCTTGTCTGCCCATAGTAGCTTCAGCTACGAGGCAGTGGAATGCAAAAAACCGGTTAACTTTTGCAAGTGGTGAACATTTTTTATCTGCCACTGTGCATAGCGGACGATTACCCGTAGTTGTATCAAGCCTAGTTTGAACGAAGAAGCAAAGGGCTCGTACCTTACTTTTAGCGGTCAAGACAACAGCAACATCATATTTTGGTGCAACTTTATTGGGATGGTGCGAAATGGCGTGGAGGTAAGGTATAGAGCCTGTCTTTTTGTGCTGCTCAACTACGCCAGCATCATGTGAACGGTGTTCCGTTCCCTCGAGAGAGTAAAAACACACTCTGACAGGTGCGCAAGATGGGCAAGTGGGAACCCAGGTGCCATTGGCTTGGAAACCTGCTCCGAGAATGCATTCTAAACACTGTGATGGCATGACTTCCATAAAGCAGTCGTGATGCATGTGATTGCCAACCTGTCCTTCACCAGCCTCGAGTGGTTCAACTCGTAGCTAAGAGGCTTCCTGATCTTGCGCTTTGGAACCAACATATGTGGTCGTCCGCAAAGCGCAGGTCAAGTCAAAAAGCTACAAACGGTTATGCTTAGTGAAATTCAGACCTAAAAGATAGGCTTTGACCACATGCCTAAAGATTTCTAAAACGTCTTGTGCCAACTTATCTGAGCCCTCCTTGTGCAAAAAAATTAGGTAGCTATCAACATAACGAAATGCTACTATGCCCAGGCCTTCCAAACAGGGCTTTGATGTGGTATCGACTCTGGACAGAAGAATGTCGCGGAGGAACAGTGCAACCTGAGACCCTCTGCATATGCCTGATTTATGATGTAAATACCGCCTTGCCAACTCACAAAAGTGGAGTTCTGTGGAGTTCTAGTTTCTTGTGGACAGCAACCTAGGCAGGTGCTCTGCAGTGAGCATCGACATGGAGGGCCTGCACTATTCATTGTCACATGATAGACCTCTGAGGTGTGTGCAAACTGCGGCAGGGTGAACAATGAACATGCTTTTACAGATGATTGCGTGATTTCGGTTGCTGGCTTCTTGGGGCTGTTGTCCTTTTACTGCAAATCTGCATTTGTCAGTTGGCAGGGTGGTATTTACACGCAGGTCGTACCTTTGCTCAGCAACATTTTTTTGTCTAAAGTCAATAAGGCATTAGAGCCCTGTTTGGAAGACCTTGGCATAATAGCATTTCGTTATGTTCATGACTGTAATTTTTCTGGACATAGAAGGCTCAGATAAGTTGGCACAAGATGTTTTAGGAGTCTTTAAGGCATGCGGTCAAGGCCTGTCTTTTACATCAGAATTGTCTAAGCAGAACCGTTAGCAGTTTCTTGATGCAGACTTGCACTTTGTGGACGAATATGTTTGTCGGGGCTACAGCTAAAGATCGGGGAAGGCTCTTTTTAGCTACGAGTCGGACCACTCGTTGTTGGGGAAGGATGGTGAAGAGGTGTGTTTGTCACTGGTTAAGGTCAGTAAAGATGGAAACACTTGATGGGTGTGCAATCGTGTGCATGACATCAGCTTTAGATAAGTCATGCCATCACTGCTGAGGACGCATTCTTGTAGCAGGTTTCCAAGCAGCTGGGTTCCCACTTGCCCATCTCAACAACCTGTCATAGTATGTTTTCACTCGCTCGAGGGTAAGGAGCACATACTCCGATGATGCTGATACACCTTACCTCCACAGTATTTCACAGTCTCAAGAAAGTCGCGGGAAAGCGTAATGCTGCTGTGGTCTTAACAGCGAAGTGCAAGACAGGAGGCCTTTGCGCCGCCATTAAAAAGGCTTGATAAAACTGGGTACTTGTCCACAATGGACAGTGTCACAAAAAAAGGTTCACCACTTGCAAAAGTAATGGAGTTTATTGCGTTCCACTGCCTTATGGCTGCAACTAATATGGGCAGACAGGCAGATATTTGAATTTGCACTTGACTGAGCACTTTCACTCTATAGGGGGAAGGCAAATTCTAATCTGGCACTGTATGCTCAATCTTGTGAATGCAAATCTGAGGATGACATGTCTCTTTGCACGCCTAATTTCCACGACACATCAGTGGTTTATGGAAGGGATAAATCTGTCGGTAGATAGTTGAGGCTTACTACATCGGCAAGGCTAAGGACACGTGCGGCTAAGCCATCGGAAAACCTTCACCGTAAGGAATTTGCTTTTTTAGATGATTCATTAGTATGCCAGTGACCTTTGATTGCACTTCGCCCTTTCACTGCTATGGGTTATTGTGCGCTTGTATCTCTTCACGCGTCTCCTTTTGCGGCTTTCCTTCAATGATGCCGCCGCAGTGGCTCAGTGGTTATGGCGCTCGGCTGCTGTCCCAAAAGACGCAGGTTCGATCCTGGCCGCACCAGTCAAATTTCAATGAAGGCGAAATTTTAGAGGCCTGTGTACTGTGCGTTGTCAGTGCACGCTAATGAACCCCAGGTGGTCGAAATTTCTGGAGCCCTCCACTACGGCGTCCCTCATAGCCCGAGTCGCTTTGGGACGTTAAACCCTCACAAATCAAATAGTCAAAATCGTTAGTTAAATTTTTGTTAGTCCCGCCTCTTGAGCTCATGTCTTCTTGTGTGTTCTGGCTGGTTTTAAGGTGAGCCAGTACCAACTCGGCCAGTCATAAGCCTTGTTCAGTATTACAACATTTTGAATAAAGTGAGAAGTTTACTAGGCTATGTTGCCGGGGATCGTGTCCGCAGCAGTTGTGGGCAACTCAGAAGAGATATCGTCATACGATTGGTTGTGTAATTGGCAGAGGATGATGTGAGGATGCTGCTCGAAAAGAAAATTTTATAATCGGGTAATTATTTACAGCCAAAAATGTCCAAAAAGTGGCTGGGCCAGAGAAAAAGTGCCGCGAAATTTGAAAACGCTGAAAGTAGGTTGTGATGACCCCCATAATGCGCAGGTCCACGCGGGACGGAGAGGCAAAGAGACACCGTATGGCTCAGTTTAAACAAACAGGTATATTCAATAATTACACATGATTAAGGTTATACATCAGAGGCTGGGGCGTCCGAGCTTACGTGCCGACGACTTCATGGGGGCGATGGAGTGGCTCCGGAGTTGGGCTCGAGCGGTTGCTGGCAGAAGCTGCACGCCGTCGGGCTTCGGCGCTGAAGGCCCTCTTGGCGAACGATGTCGTCCTCAGCTCAGACTGGACTGCATCCGTTTACATGTGCTTTCAAGCACTTGATTAACAAAGGACTAAGGGCGGTCATTTCCAGTGGCCCGCCCAAAGCATCAATTCTCCAATCCAAAATAACAAGCGAGATGGGGACCACCCCTTGGGTTGGGCTTAGCCTCGAACCCAGAGTCTGTTAACAATACAAACTAAATAAACAACAAAAACGCCACCACTCTCTCTCAAGTGAGAGTATACACAGGCTCTCTCTTCGGAGCTAATTCACTAGCGCCTGTCTTTCCACATTCTTGGCGAGTACTGCCTGTCCGCCATGACAGGTGTCCGTCACGGCCCTTCTGGGAATGCGCTTTTGTTCACGAGGCACGGCGGGAAGCTGTGGGTGCCTTCCCGGCGATAGCCCACGTCGAAAGGGGAAGGAGGGAAAGAATGTTGTCTTCGCGGTAGCGCATAGCGTCGGCTGTGGTACGGCGCGCTCTGGCCCGCTGACAGCTCCCTTGTCCTGGAATGTGCCCGGAAATTGGGGAGGATAAAGCCTGTTTCCCCGGGGCGGCGGCGGGTCCGGTTGTTCTGGTGTCACTCAAAGAGCATGGCTGTGTAATTGATGATGCCGCTGTCACGGGTCTCCGTCTACGCCGCGCCGTCGAACGTGGATCCTCGTAGCACACACGGAATGTCACACTCGCTCACCCTCCAGAAGAATGTTCTCCGAACATTTGAGTCCACGCAGCTCCCCTTGTCTTTCTGAATCGCCTCGCACAGTGCGTCCGACAAAACACTTTTCGCTGCACTCAACACCACTGCACAACACCAATGCCTCCGCTGTCATAACTGGCGTCTCCAGGGGCAGCACTGATCTTCTTTTACACATAAACATGAAACTCAGCACCCAAGCCTCTCCTTTCTAGTCCAAACTGGACGAAATAAATTTACCACAGTTACAAAGGAGCTCCCACTTCTAGCACGATCACGGCACAGACAAAAATATAGATAACGAAAGGAAGTAGGGCAGGTTCTGCATGCGCTCCGCATGCTCTCCTGTGAAGGTGTTACTTAATGACAGAAAGGTTTAACTATTAACTCCGATAACTTAACACATACGCATATAGCAATGTTATGAGCTGCGGCATTACACAATTACCCAGCCATGCTCTTTGAGTGACGACCAGAACAACCGGACCCGCCGCCGCCCCGGGGAAACAGGCTTTATCCTCCCCAATTTCCGGGCACATTCCAGGACAAGGGAGCTGTCAGCGGGCCAGAGCGCGCCGTACCACAGCCGACGCTATGCGCTACCGCGAAGACAACATTCTTTCCCTCCTTCCCCTTTCGACGTGGGCTATCGCCGGGAAGGCACCCACAGCTTCCCGCCGTGCCTCGTGAACAAAAGCGCATTCCCAGAAGGGCCGTGACGGACACCTGTCATGGCGGACAGGCAGTACTCGCCAAGAATGTGGAAAGACAGTCGCTAGTGAATTAGCTCCGAAGAGAGAGCCTGTGTATACTCTCACTTGAGAGAGAGTGGTGGCGTTTTTGTTGTTTATTTAGTTTGTATTGTTAACAGACTCTGGGTTCGAGGCTAAGCCCAACCCAAGGGGTGGTCCCCATCTCGCATGTTATTTTGGATTGGAGAATTGATGCTTTGGGCGGGCCACTGGAAATGACCGCCCTTAGTCCTTTGTTAATCAAGTGCTTGAAAGCACATGTAAACGGATGCAGTCCAGTCTGAGCTGAGGACGACATCGTTCGCCAAGAGGGCCTTCAGCGCCGAAGCCCGACGGCGTGCAGCTTCTGCCAGCAACCGCTCGAGCCCAACTCCGGAGCCACTCCATCGCCCCCATGAAGTCGTCGGCACGTAAGCTCGGACGCCCCAGCCTCTGATGTATAACCTTAATCATGTGTAATTATTGAATATACCTGTTTGTTTAAACTGAGCCATACGGTGTCTCTTTGCCTCTCCGTCCCGTGTGGACCTGCGCATTATGGGGGTCATCACACTGGTGTCAGAAGTGGGGTTCAGCTGTTGGCTAGCAAAAGCAACGGGATGTTCTTTGCCCTCGATAACCTGAGATAGCACGGCACCAACTGCGAAATTTGACGCATCTGTGGCCATAACGAAGGGCAAATTAAAATCCGGGTGGCGCAACAGCGGTGCACTCATTACCTTCCTTTTCAGGGCCCCAAAAGAATTCTCCGCGTTTTCGTCCCAGCGAAAGGCGACATTTTTGGCTGTTAAGGCGGTGAGCGGCTTAGCGAGCTTGGCGAACTCCTCTATGTGCCTTCGGTAGTAACCGATCAGGCCGAGAAACTGCTGGACCTGGCGGACGCTAGTCGGGGATGGAAAATCCGAGACACACCTTA
Organism: Amblyomma americanum; assembly: GCF_052857255.1. Classification (NCBI taxonomy): domain Eukaryota; kingdom Metazoa; phylum Arthropoda; class Arachnida; order Ixodida; family Ixodidae; genus Amblyomma; species Amblyomma americanum. The sequence goes on from NC_135497.1 coordinate 437,511,842, forward strand.
GTTTCTCAGGGTCCGGTCGCACGCCGTCAGCTGAAACAACGTGCCCGAGGTATTTCACCTCGTTTTTGAGGAATTGGCACTTAGAGGGCTTCAGCTTGAGACCCGCTGCTCTTAGTCGCACCAACACCTGCTCAATATCGCGCAAATGGTTATCAAAACTGTCACTGTATATGATAATGTCATTCATATACACGAAGCACAGCCTCCCCAGAAGACCTGCCAGGATAACATCAGCGGTTCTCTGCCAGACAGCAGGGCTGTTGGCCAGACCCATCGGCATTCTTTTCCATTCATAGTGCCCTGAGGGCGTGTTGAATGCCGTTTTCTCGGCATCTGCCGGATCCATTGCTATCTGCCAGAATCCCGCCGCCATGTCCACTACCGTGAAGTACCTGGCAGAGCCCAGCTGAGAAAGCGTCTCCTGTATATTGGGGATCGGGTATGGATCGATGCGAGTTACGGCATTTAGTTTGCGGTAGTCCACTACCAATCGATACGAGCCATCTGGCTTTTCCACCAATAGTGCTGGTGCTCCCCAGGGTGACTTTGAGTGTTCGACAATGCCGCGATCAATCAGGTCCTGCACCTGCCGCTCCATCTCCTCACGTTGGGAGTAAGGAATCCTGTACGCACGCTGGTAAACGGGCGATGAAGTGCCGGTTTCTATCCTGTGCTTTATAACGCCACATCAGCCCAAATCCAGGTTAGACGCGGCGAATACCTCCGAGTAGTCGTTCAGCAAACCAGCCAGAGCCTCCCTCTCCCTGGATTTTACGTGAGAAAGATCGAACGACACCTTTGGAGCAGCCGAAGGACTAGCATGCTCTACAGTTGCGAGTACCGTATCGGTGGGCTCACGTTGCTCTATCGCAGAGGTGAAGAAAGCCAATGTTTTGTTCTTGGGAAGGCTCAGTGGCTGCTGGCTACAGTTAACCACCCGTAGGGGCACCCTGTGGGCGTCATTAACTGTCACGAGGCACGCGGCTGCCTTCAGGCCATTGCTGAGAGAGTCGACCGGCTCAAGCACTCCCACGGCGCCGCTCTCTACATCTGAAGGCACAAACGCGTACAAAATGTGCTCCGACCAAGGAAGGACGACCGCCTCCTCGACCAGCCGGACGACAACCCGCGAATATACCTTCTCCAATGATCCCACTGTTTGACGGGTGTCAATATCGGTAATGCGAATCTCAGCCCCTCTCCTGTTCAAAAACGGAACTTTTGAGCCGCCCGCATTAACCTCTTCCTCAGAGAATGAGACTACTACCTTCCCTTTTCTCAAAAAATCCTGCCCTAATATACCTGACACTCCGTTTGGCAGAGACACCGTGTCCGGGCATACGTAGCAGGGGTGCTCCAATGCGATTCCGCCGAGAGAGAAGTGTAACCGGTAGAGTCCACTTATGCCAAGAAGATCCCCCGTTATGCCTACAAATTTGGTTGCCATACCACCAGACGCTTCCAACACCTCGCGGTCCCCCTTCCTTCGAAGCGTGTTAAAACTGCTCTCCTTAAGCAATGTCACCTTTGACCCCGTATCTATCAACAATTCCATACAACAACCATTTAACTTGCAACGCACAACAGGGCATGCCTCGTCGGCCACACAAACTACCACCACCTCATTATCTACTGCTCCCTCCCCACGCTCCTCAGGCTGGGGAGGACTAACTAGTTTTTTGACTCGGTATCTGGAGCCCCGCTGTCGGCTTGCTTAGGGCGTGTCTCGCCTGCTTCTCTTTGTGGCTCCCCACGGCGCACGTTTTGGCAGAACCTGGCGATGTGTCCGCGACCCTGGCAAGCGAAGCATACGATTTCTTCAAAATCTCGCATACCGCGCCTGTAGCTTTGTGGCGGTCTCCGGTTTCCAGCGAATGGGCGCTGTTGAGCGCGCGCTTCAACCTGGCATTCTACCTGCTGAGATAGCAGCTGTTCTAAGCGATCTAACCGCTCTGTCAAGAGAGCAACCTCAGGGTTGAGCACCGCTCTCTCTATGACGCGTACTCTCGCTGCGGCTGTCGTTAACGCCTCATTTTGTTCCTCATCCAATGCGGCCTCCACGGCTTGGTCGAAATTGCTCGGCTTGCGCGAGAGCACGAACCGGCGCACGGGGTCTTGCAGACCAGCCTTGAACAAAGCGGTCATTTCCTCTTTAAGTATATCTTCCGCGTATTTCTTCTTAAGCTGGTCTCCTTCCTCCTCCCTGCTTAACGTATCGCGCGCTAAGCGCTGAAGCCGCGACGCAAACGTTCGCACGTCCTCCCCTACCATCTGTCCGGCGTCACGGAACCTCTGTACTCGCACGTGACGTGGTTCAGTGTCAAAATGCTCAAACGCGAGCTTCTTAAATTCCGCAAATGATTTTGTGGATTTTACTTTTTCATTTCGCCAGGCAAAATCATGAGCAGCTCCTGCCATCTTACACCTCGCCATTCCCAGCATTTGAGCATCGGACCATCCCCCCATTTTCCCAATCTCTTCTAGCATGGAAAAGAAATCGCAGATTGGAACCCCTGTCTTATCTCCCGTAAACGTCGGGATGACGCTTCCTAATGCCAGCATGCTTGCTCCGAGCGACGGCTGTGGAGTGGGAGCTCCCTCAGATACAGTCATTTTTTTTTTCAAGCCCTCCAGTGCCTCAAGCCTCTCAAATGGGGGTAAAAGTCCCACAATCAGTCCCGTGATTCCCTTTTGATTACAATTTTGAAGTCATGAATGTCACAGCATTCAGAGGACATTTGCTTTTGAGACCCCACTTCTGACACCAGTGTGATGACCCCCATAATGCGCAGGTCCACACGGGACGGAGAGGCAAAGAGACACCGTATGGCTCAGTTTAAACAAACAGGTATATTCAATAATTACACATGATTAAGGTTATACATCAGAGGCTGGGGCGTCCGAGCTTACGTGCCGACGACTTCATGGGGGCGATGGAGTGGCTCCGGAGTTGGGCTCGAGCGGTTGCTGGCAGAAGCTGCACGCCGTCGGGCTTCGGCGCTGAAGGCCCTCTTGGCGAACGATGTCGTCCTCAGCTCAGACTGGACTGCATCCGTTTACATGTGCTTTCAAGCACTTGATTAACAAAGGACTAAGGGCGGTCATTTCCAGTGGCCCGCCCAAAGCATCAATTCTCCAATCCAAAATAACAAGCGAGATGGGGACCACCCCTTGGGTTGGGCTTAGCCTCGAACCCAGAGTCTGTTAACAATACAAACTAAATAAACAACAAAAACGCCACCACTCTCTCTCAAGTGAGAGTATACACAGGCTCTCTCTTCGGAGCTAATTCACTAGCGCCTGTCTTTCCACATTCTTGGCGAGTACTGCCTGTCCGCCATGACAGGTGTCCGTCACGGCCCTTCTGGGAATGCGCTTTTGTTCACGAGGCACGGCGGGAAGCTGTGGGTGCCTTCCCGGCGATAGCCCACGTCGAAAGGGGAAGGAGGGAAAGAATGTTGTCTTCGCGGTAGCGCATAGCGTCGGCTGTGGTACGGCGCGCTCTGGCCCGCTGACAGCTCCCTTGTCCTGGAATGTGCCCGGAAATTGGGGAGGATAAAGCCTGTTTCCCCGGGGCGGCGGTGGGTCCGGTTGTTCTGGTCGTCACTCAAAGAGCATGGCTGGGTAATTGATGATGCCGCTGTCACGGGTCTCCGTCTACGCCGCGCCGTCGAACGTGGATCCTCGTAGCACACACGGAATGTCACAAGGTGGAGCTACAGCGTAGTGCCAAGTTTGAAAAACGAAGTATGGACAAAGCCAAAGCTTGGCGCCAAGTTTGAAAACTCGAAATGAGCAATCACGTGACCAGTGATAAGTGTCCTATACTTAACCAGGAGATAGGAAAAAGAATGATAAATTAGAGGCAATTAGGTAATTATTGAGAAGCGAAAGGCAATGAACGCGTGATTAGACTGGGCGGATATTCAGTGATTGGGCAGGAACGATCTGAGGAGGGAAATTTGAAAACTCGAAATCGTTGCTGGGATGAAATGAGGGTAAAAGAAGAGTTAATTAATAACCAATCAAGTCAACGAGAAAACAACCTTGGCGCCAAATTTGAAAGGCAACCAGTGTCGAGGAAGCATCAACGCTTTCACATTTTTTTTTGCGCAGGTAGCAGCGGTGATCTCTATTTTTTGTTTTTTTCAGCCAAGACAAAAACCATTTTTCTTGGCTCATGGGCGATGTATCTAGGAACCTGCGGCCAGGACAACGCTGGACAGCATGCATCAGCAAGCTCGAAAAAAAAGCACGAAACAGTAAATAAATATTGATCATTTTCATTTCAATTCTAGTGGTTTTGTGCACGAATTACTCTGGAATGCACAAAGCTTGTGTTAATTGACATGCGACCATTAACTAGATGTGCATTTTTGTGCATAGCCTACTCCAGAACACAAATCCTGTGTTAATTGACAGGTGACAGTAACGACTGTTACACAGTGTACGAGCACTACACAAGACACACTACAGAAGACAAGACAGACTACAGAAGACAAGACAGACTACAGAAGACAAGACAAACTACAAAAGAGAGGACAAACTACAGAAGACAGACTATAAAAGACAAGACAGACTACACAAGACAGGACTACAAAAGACAAGACAGACTACAGAAGACAAGACAGACTACACAAGACATGCCCAAAATACGACAAAACTACAGACTACAGAAATTTTCTGTCTTAGAATCCTGTAGTGCGTTTTGACTGGGCGCCATCTTGCAAGGGCAAATAAATACACATTATAAAATCTAGGCATGCTTTATTTTCCTTCCCTTTTTTTCAGATTCAATAAACCATGGCTCTGATTTCAAGATTCATCTTTCTCGCGGCTATGATGGCTGGTATGAATTTAGTATAAGAGTTTACACTAAATGACTTGCAAAGTAACCGCTGTGATAGCACAATCAGCCAGACTGAATAGGAGCCAAGAAAATGCAGGTGCGAGCGTCTGAGAAATACTGACGTAGGCAGACGGCTATTTTACGAAAAAAGCAGGTCACGCGTATTAACTCACCAGTCTCCCTTCAATGCGCCATTTATGTACTATCAGCGTCAAATGAAATGCGCACCGCAGAAAGCGTGGCCAAAGGTCCCACTTACGCTTCAGCCTGTCCACAGGAAACCCAGGCGCGCCCATCCGGTTTTCGTTAATTTTGCTTTTGTTTCCTTTGACATTCCTTTTCGCGTTTCGCCACTGGAGCGCCCCAATCATTCTTTCTACGTATGGAAACTTGCGCAGCACGATCAGTTTTTATTGTTCGCTTTGCAGCAGACACTGATAACACGACGATGACGGAAGCAACATTATAGCACTGCAGGCAAGCGAGCACAGAACGCCCGCTTCCCTGAACTACGCGAGCCGGAGCCGCTGCCGCCAACGAAACCGCGCTTCGCAAGTTTCCACACGTAGAAAGAATAGATGCGGCGCTCCAGTGGCAAAACGCGACAACGAAAGTAAAAGAAAACAGAAGCAAAACTATCGCAAACCGGATGGGCGCGCCTATGCTCCCTGTCGACAGGCTGAGACATAAGCTGGGTCAGTGGCCGCGCTTTCCGCGGTTCGCATTTCATTTGACGCTGACAGTACATTTGCTAGCCGGGAGGGAAAATATTAGGTCAAGAAGTCACAAATTTTTTTTTCTTTTTTTCAAAATGAGCCAAATTTAGTAATAGAAACGCACACAAGGTACACTGCAATAGCAAGCGTTTTTATGCAGCTATCTTTTGCGTAAACTGCGAGAGCGAAATAGGTCCTGAAACGCCTTGAAAAGTTCGGCGCAAATCCTATTTCAAATCAAAAGTGAGCCAAATCTTCCTGATGTATATGAATCAAAAGGGGCTCACCCACTCGTGAGAACCTTCGTAGCCAGCCTGTTCCGACCCTGTTTTCTTTTGTTTATCTGCATCGCTAGTTTCTGACCGATTGCGTAGGATTTCAAGAAATTGGCATGTCTCAACCCAAACGACGACGATAAAAAAGGTATCATTAGCCATGTCCTCGAGAAAGCAAAAATGCTCATCTGCTACACTGAACGTTGAAGCCTTTAGTTGTGCTTGTTGGTACTGCCTTCCGAAATTTGTTAATACTATTTGTTATTACTATTACAGAAACGAATCATACGCATTGTAAGTAAAGTGCCATATTTTTTAAACACCGCAAATTTTTTCCCAAAACACAAAAATTATACCAATAAAAGGCATATATGACTATAGGCTGTGTCATAAATGTAAACTCGCAAGAATGAAAACGATGACGCGTTGATTCATCAGGCTGGTTTAGAGAAAAACAAAAATGTGTATGATATGCGCAGCCTAGAGGCACGGAATGTTAAGACATGTACCAGTTATGGCCATCAGATGTTGGAATACACTTTACCTAAGTTATTGAACCAGCTGCACTGCCGTGACAATCTTGACTTATCCGACGTATCTCTACAAAAATTGCGGCAAAGATTCATGTATGTTTATGTTGCTGTTGTCATGAGCACCCCTCTTCCACCCCCCTCTTGTAGTCTTTTTTTCTGCGTGCTGCATTCTGATATTTATTTTTATTTGCACGTATATATGTATTATATGATGCATATGCTTCCATGATGTTCCCATTTTTCCCTTTATGTGTTCTTTGTTCTCGTGCTTCCGCCACCTTGAATGCTGCTGTGTATAGGGGAAGTCAGGATCCCTCAAGCAGTTTATACACCTTTTTCCCTGGCCTTCCTAACAACATGTTGCAAAATAAACTTCAACTTCAAGTGGCAGACGCAGGGAGGGAGGAAGGGTGAACAGGACTAGCGGTTGTCTTGTAGTGCCCTGTATCTACCATCCTGATACTACTGATGACTTTAGGATGCTACAGCAAAGCAGAATACATCCTGGTTAGATTACTTCTCCGCTTCCGAAACAAGACAAGAAGGCTGTCATCTCAGCCCTTGAGACACAAACTGCTATTCACATTTTCTTGATTGCGTTGCTGAAGCACAGGAGCAGCCCTTATCGCATACTATGAGTGTGCGCATTGTTTTACAGCGAAAGTTGTAATAGCTCTGTAGAGGCCATTTAGAACAAGCCATTTAGGGGGTACAACGGCTGCCGTGTTACTCGTTACGCGTAAGGCATTTTAAAGACTGGATCGAGAGCCGCCGGTTGCTTTGGCGCCGTCCGAACAGACTCAACGCCGAGGAGGAGAGGGAAACACAGTTCAGCCAGAGCTGGCATGGTCAGGAGGACTGGGAGGAAAGTAACGATGAAAAATCGCGGCGTGGCACTTGGCAGGATGGAGGTAACGAAAGAAAAAAGGGATGCCGTGGCTTGGCGGGAATCCGGCGGATGGCTGACGTGAGGCGATTTTACTGTGTTGCCTCTGGCTTGGTGTCGCATCCACAAACCATCACTCTACCGTGATCGGCGTGGCTGAAAACCCTGCATGTGATATCGGTGGCCGCGATGAGAAAATATTTCATATTGTCTGTGAGTACCCAGAGTACAGTTCTGAAAAACATTCCATACGCCTAGCGCTGGAACACATCAATTCGAGCCCGCTAACGGAGTTCAAGACTCTTTGACACTGGCCGCCGTGATCGTCGGCGGCAAGGGCCTGAAGGTCCTCCTGCGTTTCTTAAGAGTGTCGCGCCTGCACGACAGGCTGTGACATTTTCGAAGCCTTTTCGCCTTCTGCTTTTTCTTATCACTCCCTTTTCTCTCTAACCTTTATATCCTATCACCCGTTACCGTGCCGTGCGCTGGAACACATCGATTCGAGCCAGCTAGCGGAGTTCAAGATTCTTCGACACTGGCCGCCGCAACCGTCAGCGGCAAGGCCCTGCCAGGCCCTACTGCGGTTCTTAAGAGTATCGCGCCTGCACGACAGGCTGTGACTTTGTCGAAGCATTTTCGTCTTCTGCTTTTTCTTATCACTCCCTTTTCTCCCTCACCTTTATATTCCGTCATCCGTTTCCGGGCCGTGCGCTGGAACACATCGATTCGAGCCCGCTAACGGAGTTCAAGATTCTTGGACACTGGCCGCCGCGATCGTCGGCCGCATGTGCCTGCCAGGCCCTCCAGCGGATCTTATGAGTGTCGCGCCTGCATGACAGGCTGTGACTTCGTCGAAGCCTTTTCACCTTCTGCTTTTTCTTATCACTCCATTTTCTTCGTCACCTCTATATCCCCTCATCCGTTTCCGTGCCGTGCGCTCGAACACATCGATTCGAGCCCGCTAACGAAGTACAAGATTCTGGGACACTGGCCGCCGCGATCGTCAGCGGCAAGGGCCTGCAGGCACTCCTGCGTTTCTTGAGAGTGTCGCGCCTGCACGACAGGCTGTGACGTTGTCGAAGCCTTTTCGCCTTCTGATTTTTCTTATCTCTCCCTTTTCTCCCTCATCTTTATATTCTCTCAACCGTTTCCGTGCCGTGCACTGGAACACATCGATTCGAGCCAGCTTGCGGAGTTCAAGCTTCTTCGACACTGGCCGCCGCGATCGTCGGCGGCAAGGCCCTACCAGGCCCTCCTGCGGTTCTTAAGAGTGCCGCGCCTGCACAACCGGCTGTGACATTGTCGAAGCCTTTTCGTCTTCTGGTTTTTCTTATCACTCCCTTTTCTTCCTCAACCTTATATCCCCTTATCCGTTTCCGTGCCGTGCGCTGGAACACATCCATTCGAGCCCGCTAACGGAGTTCAAGATTCTTGGACACTGACCGCCACGATCGTCGGCCGCATGTGCCTGCCAGGCCCTCCAGCGGTTCTTAAGAGTGTCGCGCCTGCATGAGACGCTGTGACATTGTCGCAGCCTTTTCGCCTTCTACTTTTTCTAATCTCTCCCTTTTCTCACTCACCTTTATATCCTCTCATCCGATTCCGTGCCGTGCGCTGGAACACATCGATTCGAGCCAGGTAGCGGAGTTCAAGATTCTTCGACACTGGCCGCCGCGATCGTCGGCGGCAAGGGCCTGCCAGGCCCTCCTGCGGTTTTTAAGTGTCGCGCCTGCACAACCGGCTGTGACTTTGTCGAAGCCTTTTCCCCTTTCTTTTTTTCTTATGACATCTTTTCTCCCTCACCTTTATATCCCCTGATCCGTTTCCATGCCGTGCGCTGGAACACATCGATTCGAGCCCGCTAACGGAGTTTAAGATTCTTGGACACTGGCCGCCGCGATCGTCGGCCGCAAGTGCCTGCCAGGCCCCAAAGCGGTTAATAACAGTGTCGCGCCTGCACGACAGGCTGTGACTTTGTCGAAGCATTTTCGCCTTCTGCTTTTTCTTATCACTCCCTTTTCTCCCTCGTCTCTATATTCCGTCATCCGTTTCCGGGCCGTGCGCTGGAACACACCGATTTGAGCTCGCTAACGGAGTTCAAGATTCTTGGACACTCGCCGCCGCGATTGTCGGCGGCAAGGGCCTGCCAGGCCCTCCTGCGGTTCTTAAGAGTGTCGCGCCTGCATGACAGGCTGTGACTTTGTCAAAGCCCTTACGCCTTCTACTTTTTCTTATCACTCCCTTTTCTTCCTCACCTTTATATCCCCTCGTCCGTTTCCATGCTGTGCGCTGGAACACATCGATTCGAGCCCGCTAACGGAGTTAAAGATTTTTGGACAATGGCCGCCATGATCGTCGGCGGCAAGGGCCTGCCAGGCCCTCCGGCGGTTCTTAAGAGTATCGCGCATGCACGACAGGCTGTCACTTTGTCGAAGCCTTTTCGCCTTCTGCTTTTTCTTATCACTCCCTTTTCTTCCTCACCTTTATATCCCCTCGTCCGTTTCTGTGCCGTGCGCTGGAACACATCGATTCGAGCCCGCTAACGGAGTTCAAGATTCTTGGACACTGGCCGCCGCGATCGTCGGCGGCAAGGGCCTGCCAGGCCCTCCTGCGGTTTTTAAGAGTATCGTGCCTGCACGACAGGCTGTGACTTTGTCGAAGCCTTTTCGCCTTCTGCTTTTTCTTATGACACCTTTTCTCCCTCACCTTTATATCCCCTCATCCGTTTCCGGGCCGTGCGGTGGAACACATCGAATCGAGCTCGCTAACGGAGTTTAAGATTCTTGGACACTCGACGCCGAGATCGTCGGCTGCAAGGGCCTGCCAGGCCCGCCTGCGGTTCTTAAGAGTATCGCGCCTGCACGACAGGCTGTGACTTTGTCGAAGCCTTTTCGCCTTCTGCTTTTTATCACTCCCTTTTCTCCCTCACCTTTATTTCCCCTCATCCGTTTTCGTGCCGTGCGCTGGAACACATCGATTCGAGCCCGCTAACGGAGTTCAAGATTCTTGGACACTAGCCGCCGCGATCGTTGGCGGCAAGGGCCTGCCAGGCGCTCCTGCTGTTCTTAAGAGTGTCGCGCCTACACGACAGGCTGTGACTTTGTCGGAGCCTTTTCGTCTTCTGGATTTTCTTATCACTCCCTTTTCTTCCTCAACCTTATATCCCCTTATCCGTTTCCGTGCCGTGCGCTGGAACACATCGATTCGAGCCCGCTAACGGAGTTCAAGATTCTTGGACACTGGCCGCCGCGATCGTCGGCGGCAAGGGCCTGCCAGGCCCTCCAGCGGTTCTTAACACTGTCGCGCCTGCACGACAGGCTCAGACTTTGTCGAAGCATTTTCGCCTTCTGTTTTTTCTTATCACTCCCTTTTCTCCCTCACCTTTATATCCCCTCATCCGTTTCCGTGCCGTGCGCAGAATATTTCGAATCGAGCCCGCTAACGGAGTTCAAGATTCTTGGACACTGGCCGCCGCGATCGTCGGCGGCAAGGGCCTGCCAGGCCCTCCTGCGGTTTTTAAGAGTATCGTGCCTGCACGACAGGCTGTGACTTTGTCGAAGCCTTTTCGCCTTCTGCTTTTTCTTATGACACCTTTTCTCCCTCACCTTTATATCCCCTCATCCGTTTCCGGGCCGTGCGGTGGAACACATCGAATCGAGCTCGCTAACGGAGTTTAAGATTCTTGGACACTCGACGCCGAGATCGTCGGCTGCAAGGGCCTGCCAGGCCCGCCTGCGGTTCTTAAGAGTATCGCGCCTGCACGACAGGCTGTGACTTTGTCGAAGCCTTTTCGCCTTCTGCTTTTTATCACTCCCTTTTCTCCCTCACCTTTATTTCCCCTCATCCGTTTTCGTGCCGTGCGCTGGAACACATCGATTCGAGCCCGCTAACGGAGTTCAAGATTCTTGGACACTAGCCGCCGCGATCGTTGGCGGCAAGGGCCTGCCAGGCGCTCCTGCTGTTCTTAAGAGTCTCGCGCCTACACGACAGGCTGTGACTTTGTCGGAGCCTTTTCGTCTTCTGGTTTTTCTTACCACTCCCTTTTCTTCCTCAACCTTATATCCCCTTATCCGTTTCCGTGCCGTGCGCTGGAACACATCGATTCGAGCCCGCTAACGGAGTTCAAGATTCTTGGACACTGGCCGCCGCGATCGTCGGCGGCAAGGGCCTGCCAGGCCCTCCAGCGGTTCTTAACACTGTCGCGCCTGCACGACAGGCTGGAACTTTGTCGAAGCATTTTCGCCTTCTGCTTTTTCTTATCACTCCCTTTTCTCCCTCACCTTTATATTCCGTCATCCGTTTCCGGGCCGTGCGCTGGAACACATCGATTCGAGCCCTCTAACGGAGTTAAAGATTTTTGGACAATGGCCGCCATGATCGTCGGCGGCAAGGGCCTGCCAGGCCCTCCGGCGGTTCTTAAAAGTATAGCGCCTGCACGACAGGCTGTGACTTTGTCGAAGCCTTTTCGCCTTCTGCTTTTTATCACTCCCTTTTCTCCCTCACCTTTATTTCCCCTCATCCGTTTTCGTGCCGTGCGCTGGAACACATCGATTCGAGCCCGCTAACGGAGTTCAAGATTCTTGGACACTGGCCGCCGCGATCGTTGGCGGCAAGGGCCTGCCAGGCCCTCCTGCGGTTCTTAAGAGTGTCGCGCCTCCATGACAGGCTGTGACTTTGTCAAAGCCCTTACATCTTCTACTTTTTCTTATCACTCCCTTTTCTTCCTCACCTTTATAACCCCTTATTCATTTCCGTGCCGTGCGCTGGAACACACCGATTCGAGCCCGCTAACGGAGTTCAAGATTCTTGGACACTGACCGCCGCGATCGTCGGCGGCAAGGGCCTGCCAGGCCCTCCAGCGGTTCTTAACACTGTCGCGCCTGCACGACAGGCTGGAACTTTGTCGAAGCATTTTCGCCTTCTGCTTTTTCTTATCACTCCCTTTTCTCCCTCACCTTTATATTCCGTCATCCGTTTCCGGGCCGTGCGCTGGAACACATCGATTCGAGCTCGCTAACGGAGTTCAAGATTCTTGGACACTCGCCGCCGCGGTTGTCGGCGGCAACGGCCTGCCAGGCCCTCCTGCGGTTCTTAAGAGTGTCGCGCCTGCATGACAGGCTGTGACTTTGTCGAAGCCCTTACGCCTTCTACTTTTTCTTATCACTCCCTTTTCTTCCTCACCTTTATAACCCCTTATTCATTTCCGTGCCGTGCGCTGGAACACACCGATTCGAGCCCGCTAACGGAGTTCAAGATTCTTGGACACTGGCCGCCGCGATCGTCGGCGGCAAGGGCCTCCCAGGCCCTCCTGTGGTTCTTAAGAGCGTCGCGCCTGTACAACAGGCTGTGACTTTGTCGAAGCATTTTCGCCTTCTGCTTTTTTTATCACTCCCTTTTCTCCCTCTCCTTAATATTCCGTCATCCGTTTCCGGGCCGTGCGCTGGAGCACATCGATTCGAGCTCGCTAACGGAGTTCAAGATTCTTGGACACTCGCCGCCGCGATCGTCGGTTGCAAGGGCCTGACAGGCCCTCCTGCGGTTCTTAGGAGTGTCGCGCCTGCACGACAGGCTGTGACTTTGTCGAAGCCCTTACGCCTTCTACTTTTTCTTATCGCTTCCTTTTCTTCCTCATCTTTATATCCCCTTATCCGTTTCCGTGCCGTGCGCTGGAACACATCGATTCGAGCTCGCTAACGGAGTTCAAGATTTTTGGACACTGGCGTCCATGATCGTCGGCGGCAAGGGCCTGCCAGGCCCTCCAGCGGTTCATAAGAGTGTCGCGCCTGCATGAGAGGCTGTGACTTTGTCGAAGCCTTTAAGCCTTCTGCTTTTTCTTATCACTCCCTTTTCTCCCTCACCTTTATATCCCCTCATCCGTTTCCATGCCTTGCGCTGGATAACATCGATTCGAACCACCTAGAGGAGTTCAAGATTCTTCGACACTGGCCGCCGCGATCGTCGGCGGCAAGGGCCTGCCAGGCCCTCCTGCTGTTCTTAAGAGTGTCGCGGCTACAAGACATGCTGTGACATTGTCGAAGCCTTTTCGCCTTCTGCTTTTTCTTTTCGCTGCCTTTTCTCCCTCACATTTATATTCCGTCATCCGTTTCCGGGCCGTGCGCTGGAACACATCGAATCGAGCTCGCTAACGGAGTTTAAGATTCTTGGACACTCGACGCCGAGATCGTTGGCTGCAAGGGCCTGCCAGGCCCGCCTGCGGTTCTTAAGAGTATCGCGCCTGCACGACAGGCTGTGACTTTATCGAAGCCTTTTCGCCTTCTGCTTTTTATCACTCCCTTTTCTCCCTCACCTTTATTTCCCCTGATCCGTTTCCGTGCCGTGCGCTGGAACACATCGATTCGAGCCCGCTAACGGAGTTCAAGATTCTTGGACACTAGCCGCCGCGATCGTTGGCGGCAAGGGCCTGCCAGGCGCTACTGCTGTTCTTAAGAGTGTCGCGCCTACACGACAGGCTGTGACTTTGTCGGAGCCTTTTCGTCTTCTGGTTTTTCTTATCACTCCCTTTTCTTCCTCAACCTTATATCCCCTAATCCGTTTCCGTGCCGTGCGCTGGAACACATCCATTCGAGCCCGCTAACGGAGTTCAAGATTCTTGGACACTGGCCGCCACGATCGTCGGCCGCATGTGCCTGCCAGGCCCTCCAGCGGTTCTTAAGAGTGTCGCGCCTGCATGAGACGCTGTGACATTGTCGCAGCCTTTTCGCCTTCTACTTTTTCTAATCTCTCCCTTTTCTCACTCACCTTTATATCCTCTCATCCGATTCCGTGCCGTGCGCTGGAACACATCGATTCGAGCCAGGTAGCGGAGTTCAAGATTCTTCGACACTGGCCGCCGCGATCGTCGGCGGCAAGGGCCTGCCAGGCCCGCCTGCGGTTCTTAAGAGTATCGCGCCTGCACGACAGGCTGTGACTTTATCGAAGCCTTTTCGCCTTCTGCTTTTTATCACTCCCTTTTCTCCCTCACCTTTATTTCCCCTGATCCGTTTCCGTGCCGTGCGCTGGAACACACCGATTTGAGCTCGCTAACTGAGTTCAAGATTCTTGGACACTCGCCGCCGCGATTGTCGGCGGCAAGGGCCTGCCAGGCCCTCCTGCGGTTCTTAAGAGTGTCGCGCCTGCACGACAGGCTGTGACTTTGTCGAAGCCTTTTCGCCTTCTCCATTTTCTTATCACTCCCTTTTCTCCCTCACATTTATATCCCCTCATCCGTTTCCGTGCCGTGCGCAGAATATTTCGAATCGAGCCCGCTAACGGAGTTCAAGATTCTTGGACACTGGCCGCCGCGATCGTCGGCAGCAAGGGCCTGCCAGGCCCTCCTGCGGTTCTTAAGAGTATCGTGCCTGCACGACAGGCTGTGACTTTGTCGAAGCCTTTTCGCCTTCTGCTTTTTCTTATGACACGTTTTCTCCCTCACCTTTATATCCCCTCATCCGTTTCCGGGCCGTGCGGTGGAACACATCGAATCGAGCTCGCTAACGGAGTTTAAGATTCTTGGACACTCGACGCCGAGATCGTCGGCTGCAAGGGCCTGCCAGGCCCGCCTGCGGTTCTTAAGAGTATCGCGCCTGCACGACAGGCTGTGACTTTGTCGAAGCCTTTTCGCCTTCTGCTTTTTATCACTCCCTTTTCTCCCTCACCTTTATTTCCCCTCATCCGTTTTCGTGCCGTGCGCTGGAACACATCGATTCGAGCCCGCTAACGGAGTTCAAGATTCTTGGACACTAGCCGCCGCGATCGTCGGCGGCAAGGGCCTGCCAGGCGCTCCTGCTGTTCTTAAGAGTGTCGCGCCTGCACGACAGGCTGTGACTTTGTCGAAGCATTTTCGCCTTCTGTTTTTTCTTATCACTCCCTTTTCTCCCTCACCTTTATATCCCCTCATCCGTTTCCATGCCGTGCGCTGGAACACATCGATTCGAGCCCGCTAACGGAGTTTAAGATTCTTGGACACTGGCCGCCGCGATCGTCGGCCGCAAGTGCTTGCCAGGCCCTAAAGCGGTTAATAACAGTGTCGCGCCTGCACGACAGGCTGTGACTTTGTCGAAGCATTTTCGCCTTCTGCTTTTTCTTATCACTCCCTTTTCTCCCTCACCTTTATAACCCTTATCCGTTTCCATGCTGTGCGCTGGAACACATCGATTCGAGCCCTCTAACGGAGTTAAAGATTTTTGGACAATGGCCGCCATGATCGTCGGCGGCAAGGGCCTGCCAGGCCCTCCGGCGGTTCTTAAAAGTATAGCGCCTGCACGACAGGCTGTGACTTTGTCGAAGCCTTTTCGCCTACTGCTTTTTATCACTCCCTTTTCTTCCTCACCTCTATAACGCCTCATCCGTTTCCGTGCCGTGCACTGGAACACATCGATTCGAGCCCGCTAACGGAGTTCAAGATTCTTGGACACTGGCCGCCGCGATCGTTGGCGGCAAGGGCCTGCCAGGCCCTCCTGCGGTTCTTAAGAGTGTCGCGCCTGCATGACAGGCTGTGACTTTGTCAAAGCCCTTACATCTTCTACTTTTTCTTATTACTCCCTTTTCTTCCTCACCTTTATAACCCCTTATTCATTTCCGTGCCGTGCGCTGGAACACACCGATTCGAGCCCGCTAACGGAGTTCAAGATTCTTGGACACTGACCGCCGCGATCGTCGGCGGCAAGGGCCTGCCAGGCCCTCCAGCGGTTCTTAACACTGTCGCGCCTGCACGACAGGCTGGAACTTTGTCGAAGCATTTTCGCCTTCTGCTTTTTCTTATCACTCCCTTTTCTCCCTCACCTTTATATTCCGTCATCCGTTTCCGGGCCGTGCGCTGGAACACATCGATTCGAGCTCGCTAACGGAGTTCAAGATTCTTGGACACTCGCCGCCGCGGTTGTCGGCGGCAACGGCCTGCCAGGCCCTCCTGCGGTTCTTAAGAGTGTCGCGCCTGCATGACAGGCTGTGACTTTGTCGAAGCCCTTACGCCTTCTACTTTTTCTTATCACTCCCTTTTCTTCCTCACCTTTATAACCCCTTATTCATTTCCGTGCCGTGCGCTGGAACACACCGATTCGAGCCCGCTAACGGAGTTCAAGATTCTTGGACACTGGCCGCCGCGATCGTCGGCGGCAAGGGCCTGCCAGGCCCTCCTGCGGTTCTTAGGAGTGTCGCGCCTGCACGACAGGCTGTGACTTTGTCGAAGCCCTTACGCCTTCTACTTTTTCTTATCGCTTCCTTTTCTTCCTCATCTTTATATCCCCTTATCCGTTTCCGTGCCGTGCGCTGGAACACATCGATTCGAGCCCGCTAACGGAGTTCAAGATTTTTGGACACTGGCGTCCATGATCGTCGGCGGCAAGGGCCTGCCAGGCCCTCCAGCGGTTCATAAGAGTGTCGCGCTTGCATGAGAGGCTGTGACATTGTCGAAGCCTTTTCGCCTTCTGCTTTTTCTTATCACTCCCTTCTCTCCCTCACCTTTATATCCCCTCATCCGTTTCCATTCCGTGCACTGGAACACATCGATTCGAGCCAGCTAGCGGAGTTCAAGCTTCTTCGACACTGGCCGCCGCGATCGTCAGCGGCAAGGGCCTGCCAGGCCCTCCAGCGGTTCATAAGAGTGTCGCGCTTGCATGAGAGGCTGTGACATTGTCGAAGCCTTTTCGCCTTCTGCTTTTTCTTATCACTCCCTTTTCTCCCTCATCTTTATATCCCCTCATCCTTTTCCGTGCCGTGCGCAGAACACATCGAATCGAGCCCGCTAACGGAGTTCAAGATTCTTGGACACTGGCCGCCGCGATCTTCGGCGGCAAGGGCCTAAAAGGCCCTCCTGCGGTTCTTAGGAATGTCGCGCCTGCATGACAGGCTGTGACTTTGTCGAAGCCCTTACGCCTTCTACTTTTTCTTATCACTTCCTTTTCTTCCTCATCTTTATATCCCCTTATCCGTTTCCGTGCCGTGCGCTGGAACACATCGATTCGAGCCCGCTAACGGAGTTCAAGATTTTTGGACACTGGCGGCCATGATCGTCGGCGGCAAGGGCCTGCCAGGCACTCCAGCGGTTCATAAGAGTGTCGCACCTGCATGAGAGGCTGTGACTTTGTCGAAGCCTTTTCGCCTTCTGCTTTTTCTTATCACTCCCTTTTCTCCCTCACCTTTATATCCCCTCATCCGTTTCCATGCCTTGCGCTGGATAACATCGATTCGAGCCAGCTAGCGGAGTTCAAGCTTCTTCGACACTGGCCGCCGCGATCGTCGGCCGCAAGTGCCTGCCAGGCGCTCCAGCGGTTCTTAACAGTGTCGCGCCTGCACGACAGGCTGTGACTTTGTCGAAGCATTTTCGCCTTCTGCTTTTTCTTATCACTCCTTTTCCTCCCACACTTTTATATCCCCTCATCTGTTTCCGTGCCGTGCGCTGGAACACACCGATTCGAGCCCGCTAACGGAGTTCAAGCTTCTTCGACACTGGCCGCCGCGATCGTCGGCCGCAAGTGCCTGCCAGGCGCTCCAGCGGTTCTTAACAGTGTCGCGCCTGCACGACAGGCTGTGACTTTGTCGAAGCATTTTCGCCTTCTGCTTTTTCTTATCACTCCTTTTCCTCCCACACTTTTATATCCCCTCATCTGTTTCCGTGCCGTGCGCTGGAACACATCGATTCGAGCCCTCTAACGGAGTTCAAGATTCTTGGACACTGGCCGCCGCGATCATCGACGGCAAAGGCTTGCCAGGCCCTCCTGCGGTTCTTGAGAGTGTCGCGCCTGCACGAAAGGCTGTGACTTTGTCGAAGCCTTTTCGCATTCTGCTTTCCCTAATCACTTCCTTTTCTCCCTCGTCTTTATATTCACTCATCCGTTTCCGTGCCGTGCGCTGGAACATATCGATTCGAGCCCGATAACGGAGTTCAAGATTCTTGGACACTGGCCGCCGCGATCGTCGGCGGCAAGAGCCTGGCAGGCCTTCCAGCGGTTCTTAACAGTGTCGCGCCTGCACGACAGGCTGTCACTTTGTCGAAGCCTTTTCGCCTTCTGCTTTTTCTTATCTCTCCCTTTTCTCCCTCACCTTTATATCCTCTCATCCGTTTCCGTGCCGTGCACTGGAACACATCGATTCGAGCCAGCTAGCGGAGTTCAAGCTTGTTCGACACTGGCCGCCGCGATCGTCGGCAGCAAGGGCCTACCAGGCCCTCCTGCGGTTCTTAAGAGTCTCGCGCCTGCACAACCGGCTGTGACTTTGTCGAAGCCTTTTCGCATTCTGCTTTCCCTAATCACTTCCTTTTCTCCCTCACCTTTATATCCTCTCATCCGTTTCCGTGCCGTGCACTGGAACACATCGATTCGAGCCAGCTAACGGAGTTCAAGATTCTTGGACACTGGCCGCCGCGATCGTCGGCGGCAAGGGCCTGACAGGCCCTCCTGCGGTTCTTAACACTGTCGCGCCTGCACGACAGGCTGGAACTTTGTCGAAGCATTTTCGCCTTCTGCTTTTTCTTATCACTCCCTTTTCTCCCTCACCTTTATATCCCCTCGTCCGTTTCTGTGCCGTGCGCTGGAACACATCGATTCGAGCTCGCTAACGGAGTTCAAGATTCTTTGACACTCGCCGCCGCGGTTGTCGGCGGCAACGGCCTGCCAGGCCCTCCTGCGGTTCTTAAGAGTGTCGCGCCTGCATGACAGGCTGTGACTTTGTCGAAGCCCTTACGCCTTCTACTTTTTCTTATCACTCCCTTTTCTTCCTCACCTTTATAACCCCTTATTCATTTCCGTGCCGTGCGCTGGAACACATCGATTCGAGCCCGCTAACGGAGTTCATGGTTCTTGGACACTGGCCGACGCGATCCTCGGCCGCAAGTGCCTGCCAGGCCTTCCAGCGGTTCTTAACAGTGTCGCGCCTGCACGACAGGCTGTCACTTTGTCGAAGCCTTTTCGCCTTCTGCTTTTTCTTATCACTCCCTTTTCTCCCTCACCTTTATATCCCCTCGTCCGTTTCTGTGCCGTGCGCTGGAACACATCGATTCGAGCTCGCTAACGGAGTTCAAGATTCTTTGACACTCGCCGCCGCGGTTGTCGGCGGCAACGGCCTGCCAGGCCCTCCTGCGGTTCTTAAGAGTGTCGCGCCTGCATGACAGGCTGTGACTTTGTCGAAGCCCTTACGCCTTCTACTTTTTCTTATCACTCCCTTTTCTTCCTCACCTTTATAACCCCTTATTCATTTCCGTGCCGTGCGCTGGAACACATCGATTCGAGCCCGCTAACGGAGTTCATGGTTCTTGGACACTGGCCGACGCGATCCTCGGCCGCGAGTGCCTGCCAGGCCTTCCAGCGGTTCTTAACAGTGTCGCGCCTGCACGACAGGCTGTCACTTTGTCGAAACCTTTTCGCCTTCTACTTTTTCTTATCAATCCCCTTTCTTCCTCACCTTTATATCCCCTTATCCGTTTCCGTGCCGTGCGCTCGAACACATCGATTCGAGCCCACTAACAGAGTTCAAGATTCTTGGATACTGGCCGCCGCGATCGTCGGCGGCAAGGGCCTGCCAGGCCCTCCTGCTGTTCTTAAGAGTGTCGCGCCTACACGACAGGCTGTGACTTTTTCGGAGCCTTTTCGCCTTCTACTGTTTCTTATCACTTCCTTTTCTCCCTCACCTTTATATCCCCTCATACGTTTCCGTGCCTTGCGCTGGAACACATCGATTCGAGGCCGCTAACGGAGTTCATGATTCTTGGGCACTGGCCGCCGCGATTCGTCAGCGGCAAGGGCCTGCCAGGCCCTCCTGCGGTTCTCAATGTCGCGCCTGAACGACAGGCTGGGACTTTTTCGAAGCCTTTTCGCCTTCTGGTTTTTCTTATCACTCCCTTTTCTCCCTCACCTTTATATCCCCTCATCCGTCTCCGTGCTGCGCGCTGGAACACATCGATCCGAGCCCGCTAAGGCAAGATTCTTGGACATTGGCCGCCGCAATCGTCGGCAGCAAGGGCCTGCCAGGCCCTCCTGCGGTTCTTAAGAGTATCGCGCCTGCACGACAGGCTGTGACTTTGTCGAAGCCTTTTTGGTTTCTGCTTTTTCTTATCGCTTCCTTTTCTCCCTCCCCTTTATATCCCCTCATCCGTTTCCGTTCCGTGCGCTGGAACACATCGATTCGAGCCCGCTAACGGAGTTCAAGATTCTTGGATACTGGCTGCCGCGATCGTCGGCGGCAAGGGCCTGCCAGGCCCTCCTACGGTTCTTAAGAATGTCGCGCCTGCACAACCGGCTGTGACTTTGTCAAAGCCTTTTCGCCTTCTGCTTTTTCTTATCACTCCCTTCTCTCCCTCACCTTTATATCCCCTCATCCGTTTCCGGGCCGTGCACTGGAACACATCGATTCGAGCCAGCTAGCGGAGTTCAAGCTTCTTCGACACTGGCCGCCGCGATCGTCAGCGGCAAGGGCCTACCAGGCCCTCCTGCGGTTCTTAAGAGTGTCGCGCCTGCACAACCGGCTGTGACTTTGTCGAAGCCTTTTCGCCTTCTGCTTTTTCTTATCACTCCCTTTTCTCCCTCATCTTTATATCCCCTCATCCGTTTCCGTGCCGTGCGCAGAACACATCGAATCGAGCCCGCTAACGGAGTTCAAGATTCTTGGACACTGGCCGCCGCGATCTTCGGCGGCAAGGGCCTGACAGGCCCTCCTGCGGTTCTTAGGAATGTCGCGCCTGCATGACAGGCTGTGACTTTGTCGAAGCCCTTACGCCTTCTACTTTTTCTTATCACTTCCTTTTCTTCCTCATCTTTATATCCCCTTATCCGTTTCCGTGCCGTGCGCTGGAACACATCGATTCGAGCCCGCTAACGGAGTTCAAGATTTTTGGACACTGGCGGCCATGATCGTCGGCGGCAAGGGCCTGCCAGGCACTCCAGCGGTTCATAAGAGTGTCGCACCTGCATGAGAGGCTGTGACTTTGTCGAAGCCTTTTCGCCTTCTGCTTTTTCTTATCACTCCCTTTTCTCCCTCACCTTTATATCCCCTCATCCGTTTCCATGCCTTGCGCTGGATAACATCGATTCGAGCCAGCTAGCGGAGTTCAAGCTTCTTCGACACTGGCCGCCGCGATCGTCGACCGCAAGTGCCTGCCAGGCGCTCCAGCGGTTCTTAACAGTGTCGCGCCTGCACGACAGGCTGTGACTTTGTCGAAGCATTTTCGCCTTCTGCTTTTTCTTATCACTCCTTTTCCTCCCACACTTTTATATCCCCTCATCTGTTTCCGTGCCGTGCGCTGGAACACATCGATTCGAGCCCTCTAACGGAGTTCAAGATTCTTGGACACTGGCCGCCGCGATCATCGACGGCAAAGGCTTGCCAGGCCCTCCTGCGGTTCTTGAGAGTGTCGCGCCTGCACGAAAGGCTGTGACTTTGTCGAAGCCTTTTCGCATTCTGCTTTCCCTAATCACTTCCTTTTCTCCCTCGTCTTTATATTCACTCATCCGTTTCCATGCCGTGCGCTGGAACATATCGATTCGAGCCCGATAACGGAGTTCAAGATTCTTGGACACTGGCCGCCGCGATCGTCGGCGGCAAGAGCCTGGCAGGCCCTCCTGCTGTTCTTAAGAGTGTCGCGCCTACACGAGAGGCTGTGACTTTGTCGGAGCCTTTTCGCCTTCTGCTTTTTCTTATCTCTCCCTTTTCTCCCTCACCTTTATATCCTCTCATCCGTTTCCGTGCCGTGCACTGGAACACATCGATTCGAGCCAGCTAGCGGAGTTCAAGCTTGTTCGACACTGGCCGCCGCGATCGTCGGCAGCAAGGGCCTACCAGGCCCTCCTGCGGTTCTTAAGAGTCTCGCGCCTGCACAACCGGCTGTGACTTTTTCGAATCCTTTTCGCCTTCTGCTTTTTCTTATCACTCCCTTTTCTCCCTCACCTTTATATCCTCTCATCCGTTTCCGTGCCGTGCACTGGAACACATCGATTCGAGCCAGCTAGCGGAGTTCAAGCTTCTTCGACACTGGCCGCCGCGATCGTCAGCGGCAAGGGCCTACCAGGCCCTCCTGCGGTTCTTAAGAGTGTCGCGCCTGCACAACCGGCTGTGACTTTGTCGAAGCCTTTTCGCCTTCTGCTTTTTCTTATCAATCCCTTTTCTCCCTCATCTTTATATTCCCTCATCCGTTTCCGTGCCGTGCGCAGAACACATCGAATCGAGCCCGCTAACGGAGTTCAAGATTCTTGGACACTCGCCGCCGCGATCGTCGGTTGCAAGGGCCTGACAGGCCCTCCTGCGGTTCTTAGGAGTGTCGCGGCTACAAGACATGCTGTGACATTGTCGAAGCCTTTTCGCCTTCTGCTTTTTCTTATCACTCCCTTTTCTCCCTCACCTTTATATCCCCTCATCCGTTTCCATGCCTTGCGCTGGATAACATCGATTCGAGCCAGCTAGCGGAGTTCAAGCTTCTTCGACACTGGCCGCCGCGATCGTCGGCGGCAAGGGCCTGACAGGCCCTCCTGCGGTTCTTAACACTGTCGCGCCTGCACGACAGGCTGGAACTTTGTCGAAGCATTTTCGCCTTCTGCTTTTTCTTATCACTCCCTTTTCTCCCTCACCTTTATATTCCGTCATCCGTTTCCGGGCCGTGCGCTGGAACACATCGATTCGAGCTCGCTAACGGAGTTCAAGATTCTTTGACACTCGCCGCCGCGGTTGTCGGCGGCAACGGCCTGCCAGGCCCTCCTGCGGTTCCTAAGAGTGTCGCGCCTGCATGACAGGCTGTGACTTTGTCGAAGCCCTTACGCCTTCTACTTTTTCTTATCACTCCCTTTTCTTCCTCACCTTTATAACCCCTTATTCATTTCCGTGCCGTGCGCTGAAACACATCGATTCGAGCCCGCTAACGGAGTTCATGGTTCTTGGACACTGGCCGACGCGATCCTCGGCCGCAAGTGCCTGCCAAGCCTTCCAGCGGTTCTTAACAGTGTCGCGCCTGCACGACAGGCTGTCACTTTGTCGAAGCCTTTTCGCCTTCTGCTTTTTCTTATCACTCCCTTTTCTCCCTCACCTTTATATCCCCTCGTCCGTTTCTGTGCCGTGCGCTGGAACACATCGATTCGAGCTCGCTAACGGAGTTCAAGATTCTTGGACACTGGCCGCCGCGATCGTCGGCGGCAAGGGCCTGCCAGGCCCTCCTGTGGTTCTTAAGAGCGTCGCGCCTGTACAACAGGCTGTGACTTTGTCGAAGCATTTTCGCCTTCTGCTTTTTTTATCACTCCCTTTTCTCCCTCTCCTTTATATTCCGTCATCCGTTTCCGGGCCGTGCGCTGGAGCACATCGATTCGAGCCCGCTAACGGAGTTCAAGATTCTTGGACACTGGCCGCCGTGATCGTCGGCGGCAAGGGCCTGCCAGGCCCTCCTGTGGTTCTTAAGAGCGTCGCGCCTGTACAACAGGCTGTGACTTTGTCGAAGCATTTTCGCCTTCTGCTTTTTTTATCACTCCCTTTTCTCCCTCTCCTTTATATTCCGTCATCCGTTTCCGGGCCGTGCGCTGGAGCACATCGATTCGAGCTCGCTAACGGAGTTCAAGATTCTTGGACACTCGCCGCCGCGATCGTCGGTTGCAAGGGCCTGACAGGCCCTCCTGCGGTTCTTAGGAGTGTCGCGCCTGCACGACAGGCTGTGACATTGTCGAAGCCCTTACGCCTTCTACTTTTTCTTATCACTTCCTTTTCTTCCTCATCTTTATATCCCCTTATCCGTTTCCGTGCCGTGCGCTGGAACACATCGATTCGAGCCCGCTAACGGAGTTCAAGATTTTTGGACACTGGCGTCCATGATCGTCGGCGGCAAGGGCCTGCCAGGCCCTCCAGCGGTTCATAAGAGTGTCGCGCCTGCATGAGAGGCTGTGACTTTGTCGAAGCCTTTAAGCCTTCTGCTTTTTCTTATCACTCCCTTTTCTCCCTCACCTTTATATCCCCTCATCCGTTTCCATGCCTTGCGCTGGATAACATCGATTCGAACCACCTAGCGGAGTTCAAGATTCTTCGACACTGGCCGCCGCGATCGTCGGCGGCAGGGGCCTGCCAGGCCCTCCTGCTGTTCTTAAGAGTGTCGCGGCTACAAGACATGCTGTGACATTGTCGAAGCCTTTTCGCCTTCTGCTTTTTCTTATCTCTCCCTTTTCTCCCTCACCTTTATATCCTCTCATCCGTTTCCGTGCCGTGCACTGGAACACATCGATTCGAGCCAGCTAGCGGAGTTCAAGCTTCTTCGACACTGGGCGCCGCGATCGTCGGCAGCAAGGGCCTACCAGGCCCTCCTGCGGTTCTTAAGAGTGTCGCGCCTGCACAACCGGCTGTGACTTTGTCGAAGCCTTTTCGCCTTCTGCTTTTTCTTATCACTCCCTTTTCTCCCTCACCTTTATATCCCCTCATCCGTTTCCGTGCCGTGCGCAGAACACATCGAATCGAGCCCGCTAACGGAGTTCAAGATTCTTGGACACTCGCCGCCGCGATCGTCGGCGGCAAGGGCCTGCCAGGCCCTCCTGCGGTTCTTAAGAGTGTCGCGCCTGCACAACCGCCTGTGACTTTGTCGAAGCCTTTTCGCCTTCTGCTTTTTCTTATCACTCCCATTTCTCCCTCACCTTTATATCCCCTCATCCGTTTCCATGCCTTGCGCTGGATAACATCGATTCGAACCACCTAGCGGAGTTCAAGATTCTTCGACACTGGCCGCCGCGATCGTCGGCGGCAGGGGCCTGCCAGGCCCTCCTGCTGTTCTTAAGAGTGTCGCGGCTACAAGACATGCTGTGACATTGTCGAAGCCTTTTCGCCTTCTGCTTTTTCTTATCTCTCCCTTTTCTCCCTCACCTTTATATCCTCTCATCCGTTTCCGTGCCGTGCACTGGAACACATCGATTCGAGCCAGCTAGCGGAGTTCAAGCTTCTTCGACACTGGCCGCCGCGATCGTCGGCGGCAAGAGCCTGGCAGGCCCTCCTGCTGTTCTTAAGAGTGTCGCGCCTACACGAGAGGCTGTGACTTTGTCGGAGCCTTTTCGCCTTCTGCTTTTTCTTATCTCTCCATTTTCTCCCTCACCTTTATATCCTCTCATCCGTTTCCGTGCCGTGCACTGGAACACATCGATTCGAGCCAGCTAGCGGAGTTCAAGCTTCTTCGACACTGGGCGCCGCGATCGTCGGCAGCAAGGGCCTACCAGGCCCTCCTGCGGTTCTTAAGAGTGTCGCGCCTGCACAACCGGCTGTGACTTTGTCGAAGCCTTTTCGCCTTCTGCTTTTTCTTATCACTCCTTTTCTCCCTCACCTTTATATCCCCTCATCCGTTTCCGTGCCGTGCGCAGAACACATCGAATCGAGCCCGCTAACGGAGTTCAAGATTCTTGGACACTCGCCGCCGCGATCGTCGGCGGCAAGGGCCTGCCAGGCCCTCCTGCGGTTCTTAAGAGTGTCGCGCCTGCACAACCGCCTGTGACTTTGTCGAAGCCTTTTCGCCTTCTGCTTTTTCTTATCACTCCCATTTCTCCCTCACCTTTATATCCCCTCATCCGTTTCTGTGCCGTGCGCTGGAACACATCGATTCGAGCCCGCTAACGGAGTTAAAGATTTTTGGACAATGGCCGCCATGATCGTCGGCGGCAAGGGCCTGCCATGCCCTCCTGCGGTTCTTAAGAGTATCGCGCCTGCACGACAGGCTGTGACTTTTTCGAAGCCTTTTCGCCTTCTGCTTTTTCTTATGACACCTTTTCTCCCTAACCTTAATATCCCCTCGACCGTTTCCGTGCCGTGCGCTGGAACACATCGATTCGAGCCCGCTAACGGAGTTAAAGATTCTTTGACACTGGCCGCCGCGATCGTCGGCGGCAAGGACCTGTCAGGCCCTCCTACGGTTCTTAAGAATGTCGCGCCCGAACGACAGGCTGACTTTTTCGAAGCCTTTTCGCCTTCTGGTTTTTCTTATCACTCCCTTTTTTCCCTCACCTTTATATTCTCTCATCCGTTTCCGTGCCGTGCGCTGGAACATATCGATCCGAGCCCGCTAACGCAAGATTCTTGGATACTGGCCGCCGCGACCGTCGGCGGCAAGGGCCTGCCAGGCCCTCCTGCGGTTCTTAAGTGTATCGCGCCTGCACGACAGGTGGTGACTTCGTCGAAACCTTTTCGGTTTCTGCTTTTTCTTATCACTTCCTTTTCTCCCTCACCTTTATATGCCCTCATTCGTTTCCATGCCGTGCGCTGGAACACATCGGTTCGAGCCCGCTAACGGAGTTAAAGATTCTTGGACACTGGACGTCGCGATCGTCGGCGGCAAGGGCCTGCTAGGCCCTACTGCTGTTCATGTGTGTCACGCCTACACGACAGGTTGTGACTTTGTCGGAGCCTTTTCGCCTTCTGCTTTTTCTTATCACTCCCTTTTTTCCCTCGCCTTTATATTCTCTCATCCGTTTCCGTGCCGTGCGCTGGAACACATCGATCCGAGCCCGCTAACGCAAGATTCTTGGACACTGGCCGCCGCAATCGTCGGCAGCAAGGGCCTGCCAGGCCATCGTGCGGTTCTTAAGAGTACCGCGCCTGAACTACAGGCTGTGACTTTGTCGGAGCCTTTTCGCCTTCTGCTTTTTCTTATCACTCCCTTTTCTCCCTCATCTTTATATCCCCTTATCCGTTTCCGTGCCGTGCGCTCGAACACATCGATTCGAGCCCACTAACAGAGTTCAAGATTCTTGGATACTGGCCGCCGCGATCGTCGGCGGCAAGGGCCTGCCAGGCCCTCCTACGGTTCTTAAGAATGTCGCGCCTGAACGACAGGCTGTGACTTTGTCGGAGCCTTTTCGCCTTCTACTTTTTCTTATCAATCCCCTTTCTTCCTCACCTTTATATCCCCTTATCCGTTTCCGTGCCGTGCGCTCGAACACATCGATTCGAGCCCACTACAGAGTTCAAGATTCTTGGATACTGGCCGCCGCGATCGTCGGCGGCAAGGGCCTGCCAGGCCCTCCTGCTGTTCTTAAGAGTGTCGCGCCTACACGACAGGCTGTGACTTTGTCGGAGCCTTTTCGCCTTCTACTGTTTCTTATCACTTCCTTTTCTCCCTCACCTTTATATCCCCTCATACGTTTCCGTGCCTTGCGCTGGAACACATCGATTCGAGGCCGCTAACGGAGTTCATGATTCTTGGGCACTGGCCGCCGCGATTCGTCAGCGGCAAGGGCCTGCCAGGCCCTCCTGCGGTTCTCAATGTCGCGCCTGAACGACAGGCTGGGACTTTTTCGAAGCCTTTTCGCCTTCTGGTTTTTCTTATCACTCCCTTTTCTCCCTCACCTTTATATTCCCTCATCCGTCTCCGTGCTGCGCGCTGGAACACATCGATCCGAGCCCGCTAAGGCAAGATTCTTGGACATTGGCCGCCGCAATCGTCGGCAGCAAGGGCCTGCCAGGCCCTCCTGCGGTTCTTAAGAGTATCGCGCCTGCACGACAGGCTGTGACTTTGTCGAAGCCTTTTGGTTTCTGCTTTTTCTTATCGCTTTCTTTTCTCCCTCCGCTTTATATCCCCTCATCCGTTTCCGTTCCGTGCGCTGGAACACATCGATTCGAGCCCGCTAACGGAGTTCAAGATTCTTGGATACTGGCTGCCGCGATCGTCGGCGGCAAGGGCCTGCCAGGCCCTCCTACGGTTCTTAAGAATGTCGCGCCTGCACAACCGGCTGTGACTTTGTCAAAGCCTTTTCGCCTTCTGCTTTTTCTTATCACTCCCTTCTCTCCCTCACCTTTATATTCCCTCACCCGTTTC